>NC_049980.1:568173-586253 GCF_000003815.2 Branchiostoma floridae | reverse complement strand
TATAGACGCCACGCATTTCCGTGGCCAAAAGGCCCTACCTCCTTTTCACGTGTTGATAGTTATCAATATTAGCACTTCACGCTTTGTTTTCATTGGCTCATACCTATCGCCACAAAACACGGCCCTAACCCTTACCTGTAGAATAACCGTCTTCTGCCGACTTTCCGCCATGCCACTTGTAAACATGGCCCTGAAGTAGGGGCTGGCCGCGGACAGAACAAGCCGATGACATGGAAACCGCCGGCCCTCGACTTCAAGGATAACATCTTGTAGTACCCCAGCCTTTTGTAGGTCACCCACAGTTTCAAGAAACCCGTGAAGATAGCTCTCGTCTTGGTAGGAACGAGGACGAACTGCGCTGGCGTTGCATCTCTGGCCTGTAGCAGCCATGTTGGTGATGATGACGGAGCTGTACTTGCCGAAGGGACCTGTGCCTGATTACCCACATATGGTCTCATTACACAATTAATTTGATTGTCCAATTGAAATCAGCCATTGTCAGCGCTGAAACACACACCTTATATGTGCGCAAATCTAATTAAAATACGGTATATCTGGATATTATTTGCTTTCTATTGTAACCACACACGTTCAATAGGCAATAAAAATGTCACCCAAAATCTAGCGCACATAACAATTTTCATCGTATTTCAAAATGCAGCTATCCGCTGTCCGCTAAAGGTCCTCTTGAGTAACCAGAGCCTGACCGGAGCACTCAGGACAAATAAACGGGGAGAGTCACACCCTATGCACGTTAAAGAACCCCCACTAGTGCGATGGTTTATCATTACGGTCTTATAACCGATGCAATGATCTTCAGTACAGTATCTGCGATACATGAAGTAGATTTCTAGCGAGGACACAACGTTGATTCATTCACATGCTGCTGACAATGACATGCAAATTAGGGAATTTTTGTGGATATTCTTTTTAATACATGTAGTTTACTGGTTGAAGTAGATAGTTATAACGTTACAGCAGAAGCCAGTTAATTGCACAACGGATTAACGCACACTTCTGTTAACTGCACGGAATCCCAAAATCCCAAACCGGTGCGGTCCAGCTGGATAACTTCGCCATCGTTGCACCATCCGGATAATTGCACGAAAGTCACTGACAGATAGGCCGTACAATGAAGCAGTGCAAAATGAAGAACAATAATGCCTGCTTGGTTTGAGTTCACGACATTTACATGATAATCAAGGGTGCGAAAAGCTTGCAACTGGTCTGCGTCCGGGAGTCGCGCAGAAATACTGTACATATTTGGGTAATCAGGCAATGGGTCATCATCATCAACATGGCCGCCACAGACCAAGTAACCCACGCCAGCACAGTTCGCCCTCGCTCCTACCAGAGCGAGAGCTATCTGCACGGGTTTCTTGGAACTGTGAGTGACTTACAGAAGGATGGGGTGCTGCAGGATGTCGTCCTTGAAGTCGAGGGCCGGCGGTTTCCCTGCCATCGACTTGTTCTGTCCGCGGCCAGCCCCTACTTCAGGGCCATGTTTACAAGTGACATGGCAGAGAGTCGTCAGAGGACGGTTGTTTTGCAGGTAGGGCCGGGCCAGGTTGGCGTATCGAATACAGCAACACAAGTAGTATTGATAGATAACCTAAAGCTGTCTAAAACGGGGGAAAGGGGTTTGGGCATAATGGCTAATGCTATCCCACCAAGAGGAAGTCTGTATGCCCCCCTCCCCACGTTGGTCACTGGCTGCCAAGTGCAGGGTTATTTTGGGGGCTTGTATCTGAAGTCATTTTTATCCCAGAGCACCTTGTTATTTTAGAGTTGAACAGAAGCTGACCTTGAACAGGATGGGAAGAAAACTGTTACCTAACTGAAAACTCAACACAACAAGCCAAGGTTAAATACACAAGTTGCCACTATTTGGGTTCACAGCAAGGTTTGGGAGTCGACTTGGTCAAGGCAAGGTTAAATACACAAGTTGCCACTATTTGGGTTCACAGCAAGGTTTGGGAGTCGACTTGGTCAAGGCAAGGTTAAATACACAAGTTGCCACTATTTGGGTTCACAGCAAGGTTTGGGAGTCGACTTGGTCAAGGCAAGGTTAAATACACAAGTTGCCACTATTTGGGTTCACAGCAAGGTTTGGGAGTCGACTTCGTCTTGGTCAACTCAGAAGCGTTCAACTCAGGAGCATTCTGTTTAAATACGCCGCAATGAAGTAACTTGGAATGGCCAGATTTGTACACGGTACACTGTACATGTGCTTAATTGTTATGTACAAAACAACTTCTGGGTTGCAGCACTGCGTGACCAGCAAATGAATAATACAGCGCTTAAAGTTGATTTCATGAGGTGTAAGAGTCAGAGAATCTCAGAGCCTTCAACCAAACAAAGTTGACACGTATGCAGAAGAAGAAGAAGAGTTACTGTATTCTTGTTTCGCATAGACTCGAGGTGGTTTTATCAAATATTGATCATATCAACTATTAACTTCTTAAGTTCAAGACCACGCAGTAGCCCAGTATTTACCCTGGCCTTCAACCATGTGTCAACTTCTGTGGAAGCAACAGTTAGCCGACCATCATGTACAACATGTTACCATAAAAATGGCATGAATCTACTCAAACTGGACCCCATGGATTGGCTTGGCCCCCCTCTGAGCAAAGTTACTGTACTCAATCAACTTCAATATTATATGTGTAAACTTTATGGACACAAAAGTATAGCAATTACATACTGTGTTCTAGTTGTAGATTGGCAGCACAGTATAAGAGGACAGAATACCTGATTCATTAGGGAATTTTCTTATTATTGCTTTTCCTCTTAAGGGTTTGGATGCAGGCATGTTTGAGGAGATCCTGAGTTACATCTACTCGGGAACCCTCCATGTGTCCCTGGACAAAGTGCAGCCCCTGTACCAGGCAGCCGACCTCCTCCAACTGGACTATGTGAGAGACAGCTGCAGCAGCTACATGGCCATGAACGTGGATTGCTCCACCTGTGTGGACCTGTACAAGTTTGCCGATGTATTCTCTGTGGACAGAGTTCTGAAATGCAGTCTGCACTTCATCTGTATGCACCTTGCTGAGGTTGGTCTCATTAACAGTACAGTACCTGTTACTGCTCAACATGTTAAAATTGGTCCAGAAACCTATCCACTAATCTTTTACGGTCCAGCAAGAAATGCTTACTTCACCGCTAAATGATACCGGTACTAGTACCCACTCCAATGATGTATCAGAAACTTAATGTATGCCATATAATTTCTAAGTTTGTTTGCTTCTTATTTGAGGTAACTGTACCAAACCCACATTTCAACAGTGTCATACAAGTTACATGCACTCTGCACCTCAACAGGTTGCCTCCAGAGAGGAGTTTTGCAGCCTGAGTGTGAATCAGCTGACTGAGATCATCAGCTAAGATCAGCTGGATGTTAAAGAGGAGACAACAGTGTGGGAGGCTGTGGCGAGATGGGTGCAGCACAGCAGGGAGGACAGGTGGGTGTTGCACATGGTACTTATTGAGAAACTCCAATAATACAGTCAAACCTGTCTATAGTGGTCACTCAAGGGACTGGTCAAAATTGGCCACTTTAGAGAGGTGACCACTATAGAGAAAATGCTGATTAATTGACCACAAGCAAAATGTTACACATAGTTTTAGTAACAATTGATCTTTATTCACATAATCAAGGAGCTTTTATGTGTAGCACTGTACATATACTGCAATGATTGTCACACTATATGTATTAAGAAAACAAAAGCTGAATAAAAGTTTTAGATATTCTACAGTTGATATTGTCTGAAGAGACCGGTATCGTCATATTTCTTTGATCCTGAATCGTCTTGTATCCTTTGATACTTCGCCGTCCGTGAGTTCCCTCCCGCGTTCACACGTCAGATTCCACCATTATGCTAATGTGGTCCTCACAAGAAAAGCCTGTCATTTTAGACTTATCTCTTAATAAATGTAAGAATACAATCCACCATAGTCTGAAGTTTATATAATTTTATCTGCGTAACAATTTATTTAGAATGTTTTTGTAATGTAGATCAACCTCAGCAATAGTGTATTAGAATGTTTCTTTGCCACAATTTACCTCCGTAATAGTGGTGTCATCTGTTGACCTTATTTGGCCTCCTTTGTCGGCCGGCGGTAAGGCAGTTTTGTTTTGAAAATAAAAAAGTTTTAAATCCGGCGTTGGGTGACGATACGGCCGCTGTATGGCCGAATGCTTGCCGGACTGTAGATCAGCCGTCCGCAGTGGCCGTAATCGGCAGTGTTTCTGTGTCTGCGGGACCAGAAATCGTGTGGCCGTGGCTGCGTTGGACAGGTGGCCGCTAAGCCTATTTCTTAATCATTACGAATCCAAGGGACCGACAAAAAGTGGCCACTATGGGCAGGTGGCCGGTATGCAAAGGTGGCCGCTAATACAGGTTTGACTGTACAGCGTTATTAAGATTGTAAATGTCAAGAAAACTGTTGAGAAATTTGAAAAAAAAAAAAAATGTTCTATAATTAATCAATTTGTTAGGTAATCGGGAAATTGTTTTCTTATGTTACTCATGTTACAACTTTATTTGTCATCTTTCTTCTTTTCTTTTATTGAAAATTTGCTGTCTGGCATCAGATCTGAAAGTGATCTTGTGTAAGGGAAAATCATAGGTCTTAAAATCTGATGTCTTTGTGAATTATTTGGTAGTATTTTGGAACCCGATCAGTTGCAGATTCCAATATGACTGGTAACTCTGTACCTTACAGACTGCACCATCTACCCAGCATCCTCCCTCACATCCGCTTCAACCTGCTGACATCAGATGACACGGCAGCCATCTTGGATCACCCCCTGGTCAGGGAGAATCCTGGGAGATCTGCCATCAGGAACGTGGTAAAGGAGACTTCCAACATCAGAAAAAGAGCGGGGATGGACACGCTGGAAATGGCCATGGTTTTCATGGAAACGTCAGTACAACATGTTCCTCTTTCAACTCTTGTTAACAACTCATGTACTAATATTGGCATTATATGTACAATTACTTGACATTGTCAGGATTCTAGCTAGTGCATTTTAGCGTAGTGGGCCACTACGCTAAAATTTGTGACCAATACGCTAAAATAAGGCCCACTACGCTCATTTTTAACTAGTGTAGTGGTGCTTTGCTATCATTTACTTGTCCAACAATGTCTAATCAATATCTAAACAATGAAAAATGATGATATGCCATTCAAAACTGACTGTGATGTTAACAGAATACCAACTTTTAACTCAACATTATCAAAATCTCACCGTGGAGGGGCCAAGACCCCCCTTCCACACCAATCTCCTGATTGGTCACTTCGCTACCATGCCATTAACCACTACGCTAAAATAAAATCCTGGCTAGAACCCTGATTGTAATGCTCGATATACCATGCACACTTGCAAATGCAACCAGATTTTGCTTGGTGCTTTTCAAATTTAAACTCAGATAGTGCATTAGGCAACCTGAAATTTTGCTGCATCCCCCACCTATGTACTTACTAGTTTTGTCTTTATTTCTTGTTTAGCAGTAAAATATGTAAATGGAAGAAAAGATTTAGATAAGTACCTAATTTGAAGAAAGTAATAACTTGGACATGGGGCAACCTAAAATATTGATTTAATTTCTGATTGGCTGGAAAAAAGGATTTGAGCATTGAATTGTTACATTGAAATGTGGGACTGCGTAGCACAGTGGGACCGTGTTCGGCCCGTGACCGAGAGGTTGCTGGTTCGAATCCAGCTGTATTATCGATCTTGTGCCCTTGGGAAAGGAACTTTACACGGCTTTCCTCACTTATTCAGGTGAAAATGAGTACCTAGCTTCGGCCAGGGCCGTCCCTCGGATAGGATGTTAAATGGAGGTCCCGTGTATTGGGGGAGCCACACCCCATGCACGTTAAAGAACCCCCACACGTGCGATGTTGAGATGTGTGTTGCTGTAAATCCTTCTGTCAGGAGTTGGTGATTTACTTCAAATCACCCGGATGGAGGCCTGGCGAACCTCTGTCTCGTATCAGCCACATGGTGATTTACATCATTCACCCGGACGGGAGACCTGGCGCATCCCCGCCTTGTAATTAGCCAGCGAAAGGGTATGTCACCCCGTAAGGGGCGGTATAACCCCGTCATGTGTAAACATGTGCAAACATGTGTGATCACATCGACCGATGATGATGATGATTGTTACATGAATTAGCAGTCCTGTTTTATTTACAGTCTACACTATGTTATGTTTGCAGGACCAACGTAACTTGCCAAGAGATCCTCTACATGAATCCCAGAGCAGGGAAGTACATCAGGTGCAGTTATTCTGAGGAGGACCTTCCGTACATCTCACTAACAACTGCTATCAGTGGTAACAATTTTTACATTGGAACTGAAGAACCAAAGGGTACAGATCATTTGGCTGTGTTGGAGTACAGCCATGCAGGCAATGTGTGGCAACGTGCTAATATGTCCACATTTCAAAAACCCGACATGTCACGCAAATCTGAGATTGACGAGTTCCTTCTTGAAGTTGATGAGATTTTATATTACGTTTTTGTTGAAAGGGAAAATATCAGTACATCGGTGTGGATCAGAAAGTACAACCGGCACACAGACCAGTGGCAGGAGTGTTCACAGCTGAAAATCAGGATGCCCAATTACCTGAGGAACCATTCTTACCATACAGTAGTTTCCTGTGGTCCTCACATCTATTTCCTCATGAAACCACAAATGCATCGCTACGACCCGAGCCAGGACCGCTGGTGCAAGCTGACCCCACCAAAACTCGAATTCTGCACAACGGTTGCCATGGGAACAGAGATCTTCTGCACAGACAGGGAGTTCAGCAAGACCATGGTGTACGACACAAAGTCTGACCGCTGGCAGGTACGTCAAGGCTGGCCAAACCCGCGCCCAGTAAATCTTGATAATACCATACTTCCATATTTCTTTGTACTAGAGAACCAGCTGCATGTATGGGTTGAAGCCTTTACCATTTCTTCGTTACAGACAACAAACAATCTGGTATATGTCTACGACAAGTTTACTGATACCTGGAGAGACTTGGAGGCCACCATGCCTAGTGGAGAATATTTAACTCCTGATTCGAGCCTTCCTGTGGCATGTATGTACCTACCATGTCTTACCGCCAAGGGCACTGACTTGAGTACAGCATGCCTCTAGGAAAGGGCTATCTCTACTGCCACCAACCAGCAGTTGCAGATACAGATACACTTTTACTTTGTGCAGTGAAAAAGGAAGTTGTGAACAACATTGCAATATTCCAGTCAGATAGTTTTAATAGTAGAGCAGGTATTGCTATGGATAGCTGTATGCAGAACTGTGTCCATGAGAAGGATCCCAAAGTTTAAAGGGTTCTTATGTTCATTCCATGATATGTACTTTATCAAGCAGTATTAGTCGAAATCACGAGTACGTGCCAGATGTCTATTTGGAATACAACACAGTGTATTCAGTACCACCTGAGGTACCAACACAAACATACTGAGGCATACACACACACACAAAGACACACACAAACGCACACACATAACACACACACATGCACATAATGCACACAATACATAATTCACACATAAACACACAAACACACTCTGTGTAGACTATAAAAATCAAACAAGAGTTATTGCTTTAATGATGATCTTTATTTGCATGTTCCTGCCCATATGGGCTGAATGTACTCTCAAAGCAGAGGTTAGGCTCTGGCTGTTCTTCTAACGTTTTTTAGTCGTTTTTATCGGGCTTTCTATTTTGTCATTTTTCTTGAAGTACGCCAGCCAAGCAGAGGTTAGGCTCCAGCTTTTTTTAAACGTTTTTTTAGTCGTTAAAAGTGCCTGCACCAACTTTGACATCGTATAACTCCTAAACGACGTGTGCTAGGACTACGAAACTTATTGACCTTTCCTAAATTATTGTTGGCAACAATTATACGAAGAAAGTTTGAGTTTATAATTTTTTCAAATTTACTAATTTCAGTTTGCATAATGAGATATCATGGTTTTATTGCTAGACCACACTTCTTTATCGATCTTATTAACATCCTACGTAATTTCATGTTACATTTATAATCAAATATTCATAATTTATGCTAATTTAATGCCGTCATTGGTCAAAACCCAAGATGGCGGACAATGTCATTAGCAACGGTAAAACATGTTATTGTAACTCAAATTCCGTGAAACTATTTCATTTACAAAACAATCACTTGAACCTTTTAACTCTACTTCTATTGGGTTTTGGGGTTATATGTGGACAAAAATACATTTTAGGAAATTCAAGATGGCAGTCCAAAATGGCGGACACATTCCGTCATTTTCTGACGTCATATAGGCCTCAGTGTCGTCGTCATTAGAACGTCTTAGATACAAGTAAGATATCCTTTATGATCATCGTTTTGTTTAATACCTTTGAGTAGAGCGAAAATTCCATATTTAGAAGAGTTCTAGCCCAAAATATGACATTATAACGTCATAATTATAAGTTATAAAACGATACCAAAATACGGAAAATATGAAACTTTACCAGTGCATCATCCCCTCCAAATTTGGAGATCGTAACCCAAGCCGTTTTGAAATTACGAAGGGGGGGGGGGGGGTAGGGGGAAGAGCCAAAAAAGGAATGCCAAAAATCCCAGTAGATAGGGTTGAAGGCCATTGCATCAATCTAATGTAAAGGCTTAAATTTGCATACAAAAGCATAAACACGTTAACGGTTTCGAGTATGCGTGTGCAGTGATATAGGAATAATTGGTAATATGTCAAAGGTAAAGGCCCCTGACTTGTAAACAATCCTTGTCCCGACGTTTGTCCCGATTTGCTCAACAATGTCAGGACGTCCTTTGTTCATGTCTCATAGGCCTTCACCTTTTAGATATTACCCATTATTCATTTCACTGCACATGCGTACTCCGTACCGTGCTTATCACGCTCGACTCTCAAGCAATTTTTAAATTCGTTGAGGTTTTGGATTCCAATACATTTGACCGTCGGCAGTTGCAAGTTTCTACTATCAAAGAAATAACGACCGGCAGGGTTTAAACTCTTGACCGACCGCACTGACTAGACCACGTACATTATTCCGAGGTTCACAATTCAAATACAATGATCGGTTGGTAAATTTCTAAAGACATTACTTATGATCAGGACGACGTGGCATGCAGGGATGTATGCGCTATCTGGCGATAGCCTCTAAAAGTGCAGGAGACACTGCAATAGCTTCAACCTGTCCAACCACTCAGTACAACTCCACCCATCCGTCACATAATTGACCGGCGCGACCGCGACAAAATTAAGGTGTGAACGTCCCGAGGAACGACACTCAGCCAAACGAACTCAAACACGACATATTGGCTTTGCTTTATTTCGGTAATTACTTTCAACCACCTTAAAATGCTTCCGACGTCTTCATAGAAAGGTCTTCAACCGCCAGGTGCAAGGAAGTTACAACTGTCAGTTTGGTAAAGTTTTGGTTGAGTATACGTACGTGATTGGTGACCTGCTCTGGTATGTAAACAAATAGCGGAGGGTGTATGTCTTCAGGCCTTTCAACATCGACATGGTTTGCAACCTGGACGTTTCCTCTTTTTGCAACTAAAACCATTACTCCAACTTCCAAACAATACAGGTAGGTTGAACTTCATTTTTTTCTTCTAAAAACACCATAGATGTATATCTTGTTATGGTATTCCCTTCGGCATTCTTTCTGGCATTATCCACTAGCCAAAGGGAAGGTACAGTAATTGAGCCTAATTAGAGTTTGAGACAACTAACAGGGTGTCATATCTCCAGTGATCTAATCACTATCTCTGTGTGTTGGCAAAACATCCTACGTAGAGACCAACGTGAACGTGATACGAGACTTATACGTCGCACGAAATTCGTTCGATCGCAAACTGATAACATTCTCGAGTTAGTCGTGCTCGCGTCCTGCAAGATTGCGGTATGGTTACGCAAAAGTTTATTCTTGTAGGCGGTTGGTTATATTGGGCCTATACTTGACAATTCTACGACGACAAAGTCGAAAGACGCCAACGACACTATATATGCCGTAACTATATGAAACAATCACATGATCGCAGTCCCAATCTCAAAGGCTGGAACTAAACTTCTACGAATCTAAGGGTCAACAGCCGGAAGCATTTTGCTTTTTTCCCTCGCTAGTGGAAGGGTCGTCTAAGTTCACTGCTTCATAGATGTACCTGCTAATACATATGAACCTAAATGTTATGTAATTACATTATATACCTACATAGTATTTGTTGAACATTATTCAGCGGTTGATCGTTAACTTCCTTCGGAACGTTTTTAAATCTAGAATTGAATGGGTATATCTGTAGATGGTTTTAATGCTGAATTCAAACTTTTATGACGCAGAATGACAGCTACTCATGCAACGGAATAAACTGTAAACTCGTCAGAAGTTTCAGACAGCATCCTGGACTGTCTTCCGTAAGCCCATGTAAATTTAGATATATGAATGTCATCCTTGGGATCCCCCAAACAGATGCGAGCACGCGAATATACATGTAACAAAAAAAAGAGCCTTTAGTATGAAACTGCATATTTGTTCTTATTTTACAGCTGCTTTGTACGATTTACAGCATGGTCGAAACTTTTTTTTTGTTTGGAAACGGCCGATCATTCAACCTGGACAATTAATGCGCGCGCGGATGTCATCCATATAATCAAATCTACATGGTTTTAGTGAATGAAAAATAGTAAGTCCGTTCTTCATTACGAGTACGCCGGTCTGTGCATCGGAAAAATTATGGGCAATATATTTCAAAGGTGAAGAACTCTCAGACTGACTTGTATCATTTTTCGTCTCGTCTCGTCTATTGCCACCATATGCATGGGAATGTCCTGAAGTGATTTGTTTGTATCTAAGGGGCATTCACCTTTGACATATTACCCACAAATCACGCCGCTGCTCATGCGTATTCCAGACGGTGAACGACATTATATGGAGTGAGTGAGTGAGTTCACCAACTATTTAACCATAGCACTAAACTTATATATTGTTTATGTAAAATGGGAGAACACAATTTTCAGAGGAAGGCACAATTGAAGACGAAGTACGTGGTCAACACGAGGTTTTGCAATTATGTTCTTAACTGTGATATCTATATCATAACATATTTTCTTTTGCAGCAGAAATTCTAAGTATGAGATGTAAATGAGGAATCCTGTAAAACCTTCACATCCGGGGTAATAAATATGAAAGCTGACGTCATCATCTACGTCACGGTGATCAGCGCATGCGCCGTTCAACAAGCTTGTGGAGCGGACAGACAAGCGTGTGACGTGTGCAGATGTCAGAAGGATGGCACGGTGGACTGCCGGCTGAGAAACCTGCTGTCCGTCCCGAGCGGCATCCCGGTCACAGCCACCTCACTCCGGCTGCAGGACAACAAGCTCACCTGGCTGCTACCGGGCACTTTCCAGGTACGTCAGGAATTTTGCTGCCAAATGTAGTAGAAGCCGCTTAATTGAATGGCCTATGTACATGTGTCTGTGAATTTCGTGCAATTATCCGTCCGGTGCAATAACACGAAGTTATCTAGCTAGACCCCACAGGTTTGGGATTTAGGGATTCCGCGCAGTTAACAGGAGTGTGCGTTAATCCGTTGTGCAATTAATTGCATATGGATTTTTCCATGATTGGGCACTTAAGTACTATCTAATTAGGGAAAATGATTTCACACAAACAGAATAGAACCTGTAACCTCAAATAATGAATAAGAGAAATGTCTCTGCATTGATATGTCATATTCAAAGCAAACTTTACTAATGGCGAACAACTGGATCGTTTTGTAAACGGTATAACACTTTGTCAGTAGCCGGGAACTCAGATGCTGTCTAAAACATTCCTTGCAAACGTTCTAGTCGCTGGACAAGTTGGAGTCCCTGGACCTGCAGCATAACCAGCTGGAGAGGATTGACCCTGGCGCGCTGGACGGACTCACGGCGCTGGTCACGCTGGACATCTCCTACAACAGGCTGACCAGTCTACCCGCAGGCGTGTTTGTGAGTCTGACGTCATTACAGGTGCTGAAGGCTCAGAAGAACGAAATCGTTGAGGTACGACCACTGTAATAAGCCCTTTCACAATTCCGAGTACGCAATGGTAGTGACAACAATTGTCGTTAAAACTAAGGGCACAACCCGACATATGTACGCGCGTGCAATTTGTCCGTACGTTTTTTTTTAAGGCCACGGCCGCCTCGTATTTCTGAAAACGTTCAGGCTGTACAGGGCAGGCGCGTCGCCCGTTCTGACACGTACGGGGGCGAATCCGCAGCCCGATGGCACACAAAGTTTTGCATGCACGCACCGTTCTACGGCGCGTCTGCGTCCTCCAAAATTCGAATTCCCTACGAGTTCGTACGGTGGCGGTACTTACCCCTTACGGATCCCAAAGGATTGCCCGCGTTTTGTCACGTATACAGCACGTACGTACGACGGGTTGTGCCCTTGTCTTATGTGAACAAAGGTAAAGGCCCCTGAGACATAAACAAAGCACGTCTGAACATTTTATGCAAATCGAGACAATAATCTAAACGAAATTGTTTACAAGTTTGGAGACTTCATCTTCAATATATTACCCAGAATCCCTGCCGCTGTACATGTGTACTCGTAATTGTGAAAGAGCTTATTATATTATTGTTAAGCATCTTCAACGACTTCTCCAAGTAAGATATTTGTGACAGTTTACATGTAGTTCTGGTATCTTATAGTCTCAGATTTGTAATACTTGTATTCCTTAAGTCCAGTATAGGAGTCTAGACAATCCATTGACCAATATATTCCATAAATCTGCCACTAAAGAAGGAGATTATATCAATTCACAGGTAAATATAGAGGCCCTGGCCGGTCTGGAGATGCTACCACACCTGCAACATGTTCACCTGGACAACAACCTCATCTCTCACCTACCCTGCGAACACCTGGACGTCGTGCCGGCGCGAGTCTTCCTCCACTTCGGCGGGAACCCTCTCCGCTGCGACTGCCTGGACGTGGTGAGCCACCCGCCGTGCCTCACACGGGACAACCTCGCTGCTGAGTGCACCGCGCCGCATCTACTGAGGGGCCAGCCATCCCAAGACCTACAGAGGACCTGCGGCATGTTGTTCTGGTGCTTCTTTGCTTGCGGTTTGTCGTTCCTCATCCTGGGTGCGTCCATGTCGTATGTCTTCTTCCGTAGGACTAAACGCGTCGTGTGCAACCTGTACAACTGTAAGTTCAGATTCGTGCATCCGAGGAGGGCAACGCCCGCCTGGCAGTGAGCTGTTTGCAACCACGTGACTATCACGTTATGAAACGTCAGCCATGTTGGTGGGTTAAGAACCTTAAAAAATGCATGTGAAAGATTTTTAAGTATCATTTACAACTGTAACTTCATATTCGTGCGGGCAAGGGCAATCCTTGCCTGGCAATCAGCTGCTTGCAAATCATGTGATCATGACGTCATCTAGACTCGGCCATGTTGGTGGGCTAAGGAGGACTGGGAGTTGTTGTTTTTTTCAATCAGAAAGATTTAAAAGATCATTTCAAACTTTCACTCGACTTCATAATCTAGAATCCTAAGAGGACAACGTCCGTCTTGGAACTAAGTGAACTTTGTTTTCAAGTTGCCAACCACGTGACCATGGCGTAATCAAATGTCGACCATATTGGCGGCCTAAGAAGGCCTGTAAGATTTTTATTATGAGAGTGAAAAAAAAGTTTTAAAAGAAACTTTACCATTTTTACTGCTTGCAAATCACGGGATCGTAACATCATCAAGTAACCGTTTTTTAGTTGGTTATTTCAAGGAGGTTAAAAATCAAGAAAAAATCAATTTTCATCCTCCTTGGTTATTTTAAGAAGGCCTGTTTTAATGGAACATTTTACAGTTGTCAATTTAGACGGGTAAATCCGATGGTGACAACTTACTTGCTTTTATGAATAAGGTGACTATGATGTAATTCTGCGTCGGCCATATTGGTGGGTAAAAAGCACGTGATAAGGGACCAAAAGGCTTTGAGTGTGAAACTGTGTGTGCAATTTTTTGCATTTTGCGACTTGCAGTCGCAAAATGCCTTCTATCCATAGTAGTCGCCGTTGTGATGTTGAGATGAACGGACCTGTTCAATCCATGCCAAACATTTGTATACCTGTTAAAACAGGCATTTCCTCAACATGTTCGCACTAGCGCAGTGGTAAAGTTAACGCATTCTAAACCAATGCACCCGGTTCGAATCCGGGGTCCGAGGTAGATTTTTTTCAACTTTTTTTTTTCTTTTTTACATCCATTGAAATACTAATTTTTACATCCATTTGGCCACACCAATTTATTTCTTTGGTTAACGGATTCGCCGCTTCGTTTTTTTGCCGAATAGAAATAAAAATTAAAAAAAAAAAACTTAAAAATGCCCCGCAACAGAGCTCACTCAAAAACAGGCAATGTGTAGTGAAATTTGCTGCAGTTCACGCAAATTTTAACAGGTGGCGTCTAGATCTGCTGCAGTTCAGGCACATATGTGAATCTCTCCATGCGCCAATATCAGGTTTGGTTACTCTGTTCTATTTATATGACATTCTAATAACTAGAAAAAACGTTCACACACGCAAACATTGGCAAAATGCCAGCTTTTTTAAAAGCACTTGTTTTCTAGGTGTCAAACCTTCTTAGACTTCTTTATATGACGCTTGCTGATCTGTCGCAAAGGAAAGAACAATCATCGTTAAATATTGTTTCCAACAAACGCAAGTTTTTTTTTTCAATGACAAAGTCAAAAAGTAATACATGGATTCATACATATTGGATGATGTAATTTAGTTACAACTTGGTGCAATCAAGTTATTTGAACATCTCTAAGATGAATATTGAAAAATAGTAATCTTTTTCAAGGTATGATATTATGAAGTTATTTGGTGTCAATGTGTCACTCATTAAAATTATACACAAGGATAGTTATCTTTGCATGGTGACAATGTTGTATTTTGTTCTTCCGGTTTACGGGGAATGCAATACAAAGATGCATCAGTTTACTATCATTCTGTTGTAGGCTCGTCCAGGTGCTACAATATACCGTAAGTTATTGGCATATCAAACAGGTTATGGCCAAGGATTTCTGTTTTCCTACTTAATTAACGCAATGTGTGTAATTTGCTTTTTGCCTTTGTACATAAGGTTTGTTTTTAAGGAATTGAAAGAAAACAAAATTCTTTCAAGGTAATACACACGTGTTTACCGGCTGCTGATAATATCATGTAAGTTTGTGATTAATATAATACAGTTTGACAATCTGGTTACAGATAGGTCTACAACTATTATAGTAAAGCTGTATTCTCACTAGTTCAATGTACTACCTTTGTACATGCAACTATAGACCCAAGTCTCTTGCACTCTCCCATGTTCAAATATATATATATTTCTTTCTGCTGACCATAATTACATATCAATCACACCTTTTCTTTGCTTTATTCTAATAAGAGAGTGAAAAGATACATAGATAACAGCATTGGTATGTTCATGATGGTTAGAAATTCATGTATAATAAGGACAATTCAATCTCTTCATGTACAACTGGATGAAATTAGTATTTTACTTCAGATGTTTCAAGTGACATCAATACGTACCTCTCCTTCAGCGTCAATAGAATGAAAAGGCAGAAAAATTAAATGCCAACACATATAACTGGCAAAATGGTCACTGACTTGTAAGGATCGTTAGTAATCTACTAGCATTAATTTGTTCTGACAGGCCATTCTAGCATCGCTAAAAAAAGTGATGGCTAGAAAAGTCATATATTGGAGGTATTGTTTCCTGTCCCTTAGGGTTCATCAGATTTTTTCTCTCTTCTATGAAAATTGGAAGAAATACAGAGCACACACAATCTTTATTTCTTATGTGTGTTTTCTTCTCATGTTAATTCTATACATGCCGTACATGTAAATAACAAACAGCTAACATCTTATGAAGTTGTGCAGCTTGAAAAGTGAATATTTCAGCTTTTATACATTCCTGCCTTCCTTTGTTTCATATCAATCAACCTGCAGACAGGCCAGGATTGCCAGTTGGCTCTTTTTTTACTCATCATGCATTCGAAATTTTGCTCAATGGCAGACAATGCATAGTCTGAATAGATCTGTGTATCTAAAGTGCTTTAGAATCCACGGATTGTAAAATAATGGTATCCAAGATAATTTGATGTTCATTGATGAAGTACAAGCAAGCAAGATGAAGTACTGTGGCCATTAGTTATCAATAATGCAGCAAAGGAAAAGGTAGCAAGACGGTTTACGTGAAGGACGTGTTATTGTCAATGGGAGGGCAGGGCTTGAACAGTTGTATACATAAACATCCAGTAGTTTCTGCTACGATTTCATCCTAACAATTATTTAATGGTAGCCTGGAATCCAGCCGTGTTGTGCTTTGGTCGCTCCCCAGAGGTACGCTTCCTGCCAACATGTCTGGTGTTCGTTACCATTTGAACAATTGGTATTTGTATACAACAGGGGTTCCATCATCATCAACGACCCATCTTCTTCGAGACTTAGTCTATTGGAACGATCTGATAAATCAAACCTTTTCCATACTCTGTTGGCAAGAGCGCTATTCAAATATCCTTTCCATTGATAAAGGCCTCTAAGGTCTTTGTTTGCTCGTCTAAGTGACGAAATTCCGGGTAATTCGCTGGGTAGTTCAGACATTATGAACGTCTGATGCGGCGGCCATGTTGATGATAATGGATCGCTGTTTGAACGAGTGCTTGAACCAGCCAATCAGAAATCTCACATAAAATCTCTGCGAATATGCAAATGCTGATCGTTCAAATAGTAACGAACACCAGACGTGTTAGCAGGAAGTGTACCTTTGGGGAGCGACCAGAGCACAACACGGCTGGATTCTAGGCTAATCTAATGGTAAGCAAGCTTTCTTCAAGAGCATTTCTTGTTGTGTTTAATATGTCTAAGAAACTGGACAGAAATACAGATCAGACAGTTGGCCTGTATTTCTTCAGTCTCTTCCACTCCCCAGTTTTGTAGTTCATCTCAAACAGTGTGTCCACGACCATGTTGGCTTCGCCGGTTCCGTCTGGTTTGGGAACGGTCTCCGTGTGTTCGCTCAGTTTGATCGTGACGCTGTCGCCCTGCTGCGGACACGGGTTCTCGCGAGAGCCCGCCATGAAGCCGAGAATGAGCGCCTTTTCTGGACGTGTGACCTTAAAAAAGAAATAGAACAAGGTCAATAACCCGATACTTACCCTTATTGCCTCATCATCTATGAAAATTAGGTCATTATCTACCTCTGACCGTACAAAACAATTATGAATGAATGAAGACATTTATTTTACGTCTGTGCTCTTATAACCAGGCCAATAATAAGAGTGTGGTATCTTTGCTACAACTTAAAAGACTGATGAATGAAACTTTCAGTTCAGTTCAGTCATTCATCTGGTGACGCTATGTAGAGGTTCAATTTCTTCTCGCGTTAAAAGACAGTTGTAAATGGGTAGATGCATGGAGCTTAAAAAACATGGTTTGTCTAGCTAGTTGCATAAGGAATGTATATTAATATGTTTTATTTATATATTCTAATTATATCACCTTGTTGGAAGTTCTGAACATCTCCTGTGCTGCCAGCATCTGTTCCCTGGTGAGAGATAGGCCTTTCTTCTGTTGAGACTGGGAAGCTGCAGGGGAATGGCTTGGTTTGGTTATTTCTTTGCTTCATAAGAATTCATCACAGTATCTGCATGCATGGTGTTGATAAAAGACTTTGTATACTGCTAACCTTCCCGTTCAAGTTGATGTTTTGTGTTATGTTGTGTTGTAACTAACATAACATAAAACAACACAGTTCAACTACACATAACATGGATTCTACTTGGGTCTTTGAGAAGCAATTGTATTAGTGTATGTCAGCATGCTATAATCAGCTACTGGAACTGGATGCTATGAGTTATTTGCATGTACTTCAAAGAAGCTGCAATGACCAAGCCAAACACTTCAGGTTGATTCCTTTGTGTGTGGCATATTTTGTTGTGTTGTTTGGTTTTGTGTTGTTTTGTGCTGTGTTGCTGTGCTGTGTTGTTGTG
>NC_049980.1:543032-565976 GCF_000003815.2 Branchiostoma floridae | reverse complement strand
GTGTTGTGTTGTGTTGGTGCAAAGTTTTACTTAAGGTACCATATGAAGACTGGCTGCAGTTGCAGCTGGAGGCTCGTACTGCATGCCTGCAGGCTGCTGCAGGGTGCACTGCAGTCACTGCAGCATTAGGTCTGGACTACACTGTTTATATGACAGGAAAAAAGAACACAAACCTGATGTAGAGGTTGACTGTGCTGCAGCTGCAGCTGTTGGCTCGTACTGCAGGCTGCTGCGGGATTAGGGTTTGACTGACAGTTGTTTATGTGGACATATATGTATAAAATACAACACAAACCTGATGCAGAGGTTGACTGTGCTGCAGCTGCAGCTGGTGGTTCGTACTGGAGGCCTGCAGGCTGCTGCAGGGTGGGCTGAGGCTGCTGCGGCTGCTGCAGGGTCGGCTGTGCAGAGAACTGCGGGGCCTGCAGCTGCTGCTGGAGCTGCTGTTGAAGGTTCTCTCTGGCTGCTGCCACCGAGTTGGGCACTGTGCATAATTTCAAAAAAGAACAAGTCAGCATGACATTTTTACTATTGGTTTGCAAAAGATTGGAAAGAAAAGAAAAAGCAAAAAAATTCTTGCTGTTGATGTCTGCACTTGTCTAAGCTTGAGTACCTTAATAGATTTATGCGATGTACATGTATTGAAGCATTGAAATTTCTGAAAATCACCATCAAAAAAGCTTAACAGAAGAAGATGCTCATTCAAACAAAGCTGAACAATTATTAAGTCATCCTTATGTCGGCGGTTGAATATAGAAAAAAAGTTAATACAAAATAATAGACAGATAGAAAGACAGAATTGCATGCTACCCTGACAGTCATCAGTCAGGACATGATGAAAGCTGATTGGTCAGATTCAGGGGGTCACTGTAGGAAAAAGCTGCATGAGGGAGTATTCCAAGAGAAGCGGGGGGATGGTGTGAAAGGTGGTTCCCCCTTTTATGGTCCCCCTTACATGATGTGGAGTTTTTGAGAATTCTAAGTTAAAATGGGACCCTCTAATAAGGCTTTCTGAGGGGGAAAATTACTACTCGTTAATAATTTAGTACTAATTGACAGGTAAATGTTGAAGACTGTGGATACAATCAAAATTTTATACTTATCGGGTGATTCACTGCCCTAGGAAATAGTCAGGGTAATTTGGGAGTGAAGGGTCCCTCAAACCCTCTTTAGACATACTATTATAATAGTAGCTCTGCTAACGAAGCATTTACCTGCTGAAGTAGTAGTTTGTGTGGCAGGTGCATTTCCTGGTGTGTTGGTTCTCATTGCCGTGCTCGGTGCGTACGAAGGCGCAGTCACTTCTATCGTGGTCACCGGAACTGCGCTCTTCTGTGCCGTGGCCGCAGCAGCGAGCAGTCCCGCCGCGTAGTCGGGCGTGGCCGTTGCAGCTTCCTCTTTTTCCTTCTCTTCCTTCTGTTTCTGTTTCTCCTGAGTCTCGTCTTGCATCCTCTTTCTCCGCTTGGCCTGACCCCCCAGGGGTTGCTCCTCGATTTCCAGGAACTTTGCCCCGCGCTCTCCCTTCCGGGAAGCCGTCATGGCCGCCAGGCGCGCCACGCTGCGCCCTCCCGTGGCGGAGCTTCCGTGGAAACCGCTGTGGCTACTCGCTGTGAACGATTTTGGAATCCCTTTTAGCGGAGTGGTTGTATCGATCCTCCGACCGACTGAGAGCGTACGTGCCTTTCCAGGGATGGGGGTGCTGGGAACGCCTTTCTTCTGTTGTAGCGCCGCCTCGCTGGATTTCTGAAGGAGTTCGGCGCGAAGGGTGGCGGACTTTGGCTTCCGTTTCAACGCGAAGTGTTTGACAGGAGGAGGCTGTTGGCCGAGCATGGCGTTCAGAGCGTTCCTGTTCAGGTACTTACACTCTAAAGGGAGGAGAGAGGAGGTGTCGACCTCTGACACAGGGCCCCTTAGGTTCTCCACCGTGTCACCGTATACAGACTGGGTGTCCTCCAGGTGGGTGTTGAGGGCGCCGGACTTGGGGTAGGATCGCACGACGTCCGCGATCATACGAACCCACGCGTCGTCGTCCTGTAGGGCCTGGGAGATCACGTGTTCCACGGAAGCGGAGCATTCTGTAGGGAGGGTAAAAATTACAAATTTTAGAGGAAAAGAATTTAGGAATTTCTGGCCATGATATTGGATGTATTGGACCGTCAGTGTGTTTAGCTCACAGACAATAGGATTAGGTTGTGATTGCTATTCGCCCATTCCTCGTTAAAGGGGCAAATTGCTGTCGCACATAAGCAGCGGGCCACAGTTTTCTTTAAAGACACAATGACTACGTATTTTGCCCTTTTCCGTTACAAGTACATGATAGTAATATGCTAAGCAATGTTTTCCCACCATTGTTAGTTGCCTTTTGGTCGTCCCGGGTAAGGTTTTGCTTAGAAACACGCTAAAAACACATGTCGGAAATGCTATAAAGGTGAATATCGTGGCATTCTGATAATGAAAAGACGTTAGTTCTTTAAATTTTCAGTCATAATTTACATCAACCACTTAGGCCGGCTTGTCACGTGTTGATGAACTTGTCCAGCAGACGACCTTTTTCCGTCAGATGCCGTTTTATTCTTGTCGCCAACTTTTGTATAATTTACGTTACCGAACTTCTGTTGGGTGTAATTCGCTTACGAAAAGACATTTTCCGATAATGTTTTCACTGTTTTATCTGCTAAACAGTGGTGTTGCGTAATAAACAAATGACAGAACACATAAAACACGAATGTTGGAAACATGACTATAACCGCCAATCTCAGGCCGTTTGTCACTTTTTTGATATAATTTACGTTACCATAATAAGTCCCTTAGAATTATAGAAAGATAATTACTTTTGTACTCATAGGAAAGAATGCTCCCAGATAAGTAATTGCCTGCAGAGTTAATCTTTCCAGAGCTGTTTGTTAAAATTTTATTTATCATTAAAAGCATAAATATAATTTACGTTACCATATAATTTACGTTACGATTTTTTTTCTTCAACATGTCATCGGATGTTCAGCAAGAGCACATCAACCAAAGACGTATTATCTGCTGTAATGTTACTGTAGGTGGGCTTGGCTTGCCATAGAGTCACAATGCAGTCTGTCTATATGTTCCTGTTTCAGTGAATTTTACGATGCTGGGACTTTTCATTTCTCATAGGAATGTAGAAATACGAGGGGCGAGTAAGAACAGAAAGAAACAACACCCCGACTCCCGGGATTCGAACCCGCTTCGAACCCGGGCAGCCGGATCACAAATCGAACGTGCAAACCGTTCGGCCAAAAGGCTTAAGCCATTAGGCGTCTTCGGTTTAGCAGTCCTTGAACACCACTGTTACACTACTCCCCCTTTTCTTGTCAAGATTCGTCCTCGACTCTCCGAGATCGACATCCCTGTGTGGCACATACTAGCCTGTTACTCTCACCTCTCAAATAAACGTACCGGTACGTTTATTTTTTTCCGCCTCAAAATCCACCCAGTACGTCCTTATTTTAGACGGTACTTTTATTTTTTTTTCAAATTGGGGCTTTCTTTACTAACCAGGGATCCCAAAAATATTGAAAGTTTGGTATTTTCTGCCATATTTCCGCGGTATTTTTGCTTAAAATCCACTATTTTTCGGACGAGGCAGCGCGGATTTCCCTGCCGCTAGCGCTATGACCCAAACATAACTAGGGATGCGTACCGGTACGCAGGACCGGTTATGGAAAAAAATACCGGAACACAAGTGATTCGGTGCTGGACTCGTAAAAAAAATATATCCTTTTCGTTTTAGACCATCTTTAACCTTCCAAAAATCTTGAAATTTGCGCTGAACAAAGACGAAAACATCGCCAAACATCGAGGTCTCATGCTACACACACAGTCACTTACTTCCGTAAATTCTCTATCAAAACACAGAAATTAACCACCAACCAAACAAATTAAAAAGTTACCAATACTTTTCCACTATTTTTCACCCGTAGTCAACTTGTTTTAATGTTCCAGCAACGAAAAAATCCTTCCAAAACAAAGCACAGCGTTCAATCGGCTCGAAAACAGCCGCCATGTTGGATTCATCAACTCACACCGAATCTCGCGGTAATGCGCGAGAGAATTATATATTTTCTGCAGTACCGTTATATCTCGATAGGGGGCAGTGTCTATGACCTCCTTGGTTTCTGCAACATTGAAAATAGCACAAGTGGTGAATAAGGTATTCTAAGTTGGAATGTTTCTTCAAAATGTTATTTTGTAACAATGATTATAAAATAAACTTCTTTTTTATTTCTTCAATTTTTATTTTCATTCATTTTTTTACTTTTATTTTAATCTTTGTTGATGGTGTGACACTCAGATAAAGAAAATATGTGCAATAACATAGGAATTATTCTGTTCATTATTCATACAATTAACTGATATGGTACTGAGGCATAAATAAATAAAAAGAGCCTACATGCTTATCATCTTCTCTTGGACTGAAGTAGCATGGGCACAGTTTACGGTATTTTTCCGGGGGGTACTTTTATTCCAGGGGGTACTTTTATTAGATTTTGAAGATTTGTCCGGGGGGTACTTTTATTCCAGGGGGTACTTCTATTTGAGAGGTGAGAGTACTCACAGGGCCGGCGTGGGAACCATTGTAGAAATTCAGAGGGGCGAGTAAGAACAGAAATAAACAACATCCCGACTCCCGGGATTCGAACCTGCGCCGAACTCGGGCAGCCGGATCACAAATCCAACGTGCTAACCACAACACCAAAAGTTCAAGAGCTGTTGGCGTGGTCAGTTTGGCAGCGCTAGAACCCCACTGTTACAGGAACGATGTTCAAATGATAAACCTGACATGCACCAACTTGGAAAGATGCGGGTGTTTATATTGATATCTGATGCTTCAATAATCAACATTACACGGAATGTATAGTACCAAGTTGAATAAATGTATATTGGGTTGGACTGAACCAAAATAAACCCCTGTTGTCAAAGTAGACTCATCCAAGTTTGTCGTCGTTTTCGCGCGCTTTTTGAAGATCACACGACTGGAATGACAGAAATTCATGCTCAACACTGACTGATGAAGTAAGGTACGTTTCAAGCATGTTTGTCTTAAATAGCAACAGAGATTATGATCAGCTAATTATGAAGGTCAATGTTGTCAAGATTCGTGTCACAGAAATATTTCTCGTTTTACACAGTGGACCCCTTTATATAAACATACAGACGGCAGTAAATCAGCGACACTATTTACGCTAGCGCCACGTTATCTACATTGAGGACTTGTCATTGAGTTATAAGCTCCATGATCAAAAGCATATGGGCTGCAGAAGTTAATAGCTAACTTAAGTTAACTTAAGACTTCACTATCATTAGATGTTCCGAAGTTTTCACCTTTGCTTGTTTAGGTTGGGAATCTTGTTAATTAGAAAGCAACTACTCTTTTCACCAGTCGTGACTGCACAGAATTGATGCACAGAATTGTTTTACATGGACAGACACATGGTTCAAGGCAGAAAGCTATTTGTGAAACCAATCCCACTCTATAAAGTCAAGATCTATATAACGTCAGGCTTGTCATGTATCAAGTGGTATTAGTATAAGGGGACAGCTGCCAAGGATAACTGTAGAACAGGCTGCCTTTACACATGCAGCTCTCTTTTGGAAAATTCACTTAAGGGTTAATGACCCGCCCCGAGGTGTATATGGTGTCATAACGCCTAACCACCGAATAAAACCACCGATGTGAGCGAAGCGAACGAGGTGATTTTATGAGCATCCACACTGGTGCCGGTGTCTATGCAAATCGACACCGGTGCCGGTGTCGATTCATTCTGACCAATCAGAGGAGCGAATCCCACCTGCCTGGCCTGGATCTTTGTGTTACTGCGTCGACATAACCAACGTGGAACGGGGCCTTCTGATTGGTCCGCGGCGCCTGGCTATATGATAATGTTGTTTATAGCCTTGCTCATCAACAAACGCCTTATTATACACATATTACACAGTTCTTTCTGCCGGTATTATTGAACCACACGATATAAGGTGTATGGATGGACATTTTGTTAGGTAGCACATTCATTCTATATTGATGTGACATTGTGTTTGTTCCACGAACAAAGATTGTCCTGACATTAAAAAATGTTTTATAAGAAGTGCGATAACTGGTGTTTAGCTTGTTGTCTTTCCAATATCGAAAGCTTGTGCTAGAAAGGCCCAGTCCATCTGGTGCATGTTGCCATCGCATCATGTCCTGCTATTCCCAAAGACTTGATTAAAGGACGCGAGGACGAAGCGGTTCTGACCTAGAGCGTGTGATTGCATGAATCCTTTGTTACTTAGCATGTATTTAAATAGACCCCGCCAAGATAGAGACCTTGCATATCTTGGGTGTCTTTCCGGGTGGGTATAGGACGAACAAGATTATACGGGTATTCCGGATAACAAAGATACACTTTTTTACTACTCTGAGTTAGCAACATGAAGATAAGAGGTCCAGCATTATAGACGAACATGACCTGATCAGTTCAAATAGAGCCAGTATGTACACTATTCGGCTTTCCTCCAAATGTTAGAGATTCTGTAATTTACGTTACCACAGTTCATTGGCATTTACCTGTAGAATAGATATCGCCTGCTTCCAACCATTTTCATAAATATATTCTATCGCTCTTATCCCATCCTACAGGGTGAAAAGTAAGGAGTATTAAACGGTTTGTCTTCATATCAGAAAAAAAAATATATCATTTATTTACTTTTATACAAATGTAGCAAACTTAATAGCTAGTAATTTTGATGATTATTCCGAAACAAATGACACGGCGGTTAAATATTTCTCATTGGCGTGTAATTTGAAGGTTTTGGGTTGGAAAATTCGCTAATTTGGCTGTTGTTAATCCACTATTACTTGCTGGAACATTTCTCTGTGTAGTAATATGCTCTTTATTACGAAATTGTAGGAAAGATGACATGGCCTACTAAAAATCAAATATCTCCAAAATTAAGCGTGTTAGCACCAGACAAAAATAGCAAAAGATAGTCGATATAAGTGATAACAAGTTCATACCAGCAGGTAAGCGTTTTGGACAACTTTATTTTTTACAATTTTCTACCTCCAATTTTCCCAGTTAATGAGGAATATAGGTTTACAGTTTATAGCATAGCACAATTCTATCATTATCAAAGATGTATTTTTTTCATTCTCAAATACATCAACATATAATTCATTGATTGCACGATCCATCATGACCTTCCTTGAACCCCGACATTGACGATCCAACATGGCTGCCATAAATTCCTTTGATCTTGAAATGAGTGGAAGAAATACTAGTAGCAACAGACAGTAAATACTAAATTGGCCATATGGATATAATTCTATGGATCGGTGGGCCATTTGGAGGGTTGACCTCCGCTCGGATATGTTGAGAGGAATTTGGAAGCCTCCTTTCGCAAAGTGACGTAAACCTGGAGGTCCCATGTTTACAGAACGATATCTTCCATACACTGCTAATATGTTCATCTCATATATCCATCTGCATAGGTCAGTTTCTTTATACTGTGTTCCAAATGCGACACCAGATCACTCATACATGACTGTACTGTTATTGATAATATTTTGTTGTTCTGTATGTAGCCCCGTAGTATTATTGTCTGTATAGCTATTAGTTGTTATCAATTGCCATACATTGTACCCTGTATGATTGTTGAGCAATAAAATTCATTCATTCATTCATTCATTCATTCATTCATTCATTCATTCATGTTTGAGGGAGCTTCAACCAAATTCGTCAACCCTCAAATTTCTGTACCAATAAAAAACCCAACACACTTATCAAGAAGAGTAGGGGAGACACTACATTTATATACAGCGAAATGAAGTCGCATCACACTGATCATCAAGCTCTTTCACAGATTTCACCATGTGCATTTGCTGGCAACGGGAATTGTAGGTTATATGTCAAAGGTGACGGCCCCAGACTTGTAATTTGCAAGGACGTTACATCCTTGTAATTTGTAAACATTCTGCCATATTATATTTGCAGGCATGTTACTAGTTAGTATGTTCTGGACATTGTTTGGCAAATCAAAACAATAGTCAAGATGAAATACTTTACGTTTCATATGGGCCTTTACCTTTCACATATTACAGACAATTCCTGTCGTCTACACATTTTTTGCTTAATGAAATCTGAGAAAGACCTTATTGGGGATGACTGCTTTACGTTTGTATCTTATTGTTCTGATCGGCAGAATACTGTCAATGCACAAATGTTGGTGGTTTACGCAGTGACCACTTAACCGCGAACTTAAAACCACCGCGAACATTTTTCTATTATGGTATTAGACTGCAGTCTATGGTGTTACCGCGAACTTAAATCCACCGCGAAAAGTCCCTTTTCCCGCTGCTGCGAAATTAAATCCCCGCGAACTTAAATGCATTTACACTTACAGTAAATTATTTTAGAAGGGGGAGGGGGGGGGGGTTAACGTTATATATATAGAGTCCAAGCTATGCTCAAATAACTCTTAAAGTCTACGAGATCGAGAAGTATTTTGTCTGTAAACCTTATACTGACTAGGTTTGAACATAGAGGTTAACCTCCATACGTTGAACAAGTTTATAACGGTCTCGAACTGTAGTGTTAGTAACCCACCTTGCAACTGTCGCCTGGGCAGATGCACCAGCGCCAGTAGCAGCTTGAGTTTGACGGGCACCTGTAGCTCCAGGAAGCACTGCCGCGTGTTGTACAGCGTGTCGGGCGTCAGGAGACCCGTGACGGAGCTCGGGGCCCACAGATCGTCCGTGGCGCCGAGCTTGTTGTGCAGCCAGAGCGCCGTATCTCGGGCAGACGTCGCCATCTCTCCAGTGTGTGTTGTGGGGAGGGGGGCGAATCTTCTTCTGGCTGGGAGGAAAAGTAGCACGCGATTCGTTCAGCAGCGCTTTCGACGAAACATAAAAAAACGCAGCTCATTCGTAAACCGATTCGCATAATGCCACTGCTGTTAACGTACGAAACGACATCTAGCGGTTCATATTGTGTTTGCATAAGTTGGCGAATCACTATGCATCAGGAACCTATAGCATATCTTTGGAGTCTGGAAACACATGTTGGCCTTGACCTGAATTGAACCATGATAGATTACCATGCTCGTATTTCGCCACAAGGGACGTGTGTCAAAATTTGCATGTCATCATAAGGCCATAGATACACTTTTTAGATGGTTTATTGTGCAACAAATTATTGCATCAGTAACAATGTATGGCAATGTATAGATAAGATGATCATAAGAGAAGTTACAGTCTAATATTACACATACCAAGGACGTTACATACCTGATGTAACGTCCTTGCACATACACGTTATATTACAACGATATCAGTTACAACAATACTAATGGACTATATCGAGTTAAATCTACTGTAGGTAATAAAGGGAACTATCAACGTTAAATACATAAGATTGAGTATTTCTATGCTACTTTGGACATAACATTTGTCAAAAATCATTTAGTAAAAAATTATGGTACAGTTTCTTTTTTGCATGGCGTGATTAATGTTTTGACCTAGGTGGATGGATATGGAATCATCACATGATAAGTGTACATTGAAGATATCACTACTTGTGCATGGTAGAGATTCATTTGACTTATCTGTGATTACATGTAACGGGAGGTGCCCCAACACGGTACGCTTTTTCTTGCGCTCAAACTCATGGCGCTCCATCGCTAGTTGCCTGAGAGTGGTCAAATTTTGATGACTGGATTTTTTACTCATAGATTTGAACAACATACTTGAATAAGAAATGCATTCATGTGGTTCATGAACCTTTCGCGCTGCGTGTTACAAGCGGCAAACACTGAGAGACAATTTCGTGTATGCAACCTTCCAATTTTGTGCTACGCGGGACAGTGTGCCTAACTCGGTACGCTTTTTTTTATATTTTGCTCTCTTCAGAAGTAAGTGGTAAATCTAAGTACACAGAAAAAAAATTGATAGTATGATATTTTAGCTTTCTTTTGACAGTAAAATCGTGACTGTGTGTACTTCTTGTCTCACATGAGAAAGGCTGTACCTAGAACAATCCAGCTGATGTTTTACGGGCAACGGGCTGAATGCACTGATTGTGAATGCCCGACTAAAAAAAAAACATTACGAAAAAACGACACCGCCAACATCAACAGAACTCTGTCTGATTATATGAAAATATCATCTACATCTCTCTGTCAAGTCTTATTTTCATAGACAGCACGAATCATTTGTTACAGTCAAATAAATCTTTGGAGCGTTCTCTAGTCTGCCACCTTCACGGCCACACTCCCTTGGGAGTACAATGGTGGCAATGTTTATGTCGCTTCCTTTTGGTTACTTTTCTACTCAACAAACATTTGAAGACCCATATTCATAGTGTTTTATGGAGCTTTATTTATGTGTATCATGGCAGTTGTGTGACTGCTTGGATGAGTTCGTATAGTTAGCGACACGAGCCGCCAATACGCAGAGGCCGGTGACCGCAGTGATTCAGCACTGTCAGCATTACAGTTAGAATTCTGCTCTTAAAAAAACATGAAGTAAATATGTTAAAGTATACTTGGAATGCAAATTAAAGCTGTCTGCATGGACTTGGTTTATTTACCTTTGTAATCAGCATAGTCAGTGGCAACAAACACGGTGTACTTATGGATAATAAGATCAGCAAAAAATCCGTACCGTCTTACGACGGGGACCGTCTTAGGGCGGCCCCCGTTAGGACACGAAATTATACTCATTTTCATTACTATCATCTTGACATGAATTAACGGTCTCTGATCTGTTGGTATGTCGTAGTTATGACCTTTTTCGAGGCAGTGTGCATTTATTCTCTGTTAGGTCTGATAATGCTGGTCACAAATTGTTTGTTTTGATAGATAAGAGGTAGTTTTCAATACCAAACTGAGTTTTTATTTTAGAATAAACTTTGAGTTAATTATTGTTGCTTTTTTTTTTGTCTCCATTCAGAGACTTCGAGGAATGTGTCCTTCATGCGCTCCCGGCAAAATTGTGTTTCCAGAACATTTGGCATTCAACAGGATTGAGCCAAATATTTGGAGATCCATTTCGGCATAAAGTTATGTTGCTTTTTTTTTTTTTTTTGGTAAAATGGAAAATACCCACTGTGAACCCCGGAACTAGTAATGCGATCATGAGATGAAAAGGTAGAAATTACTAGCCACAGAGGCTGAAAAAAAATGCTAGAAGTTAACGTTACTTTAGTCATTGACCCAGGATTATAAAAAAAAACCACAGTATTACCGCCCCAAAGCATCAGTAGGACAGAACATGCATTCAGGTATTTATTCGGGAAGAAAAGAAGAAGCACACACACACACACACACTAAGTGGATAATCAGGTAGAAAATGTGACCTTTAAACCCACCGCAAGTTGACCTCTTCGCCTGAAAGACGCGCGCTTGCAGGATTTTGTGATTCGTGAAGGTTTTGAAAACAACGCTGGGAGCAGGTAGGAACTTGGATTAATAACAATGATAGTCTTGTCCTGAAGAAGAGACGTAGTTAGTTCTATGGTGTATGGGTCACAATTATGGCGGAATGTAAGAGTAATTCGTGGTGAGAATTCTTGGAAGGGGGAGGGGGGCGAAACCACACGCATACGCCAAAGTCTTTCAAAACGAAGGGGTCTTAAGTTTTAGTTAGCAAAACCCCAAGAAGGTTGCTATTTAATCATCAAAATGGGACAAACTATACCAGAATCCGTGTGAAAAGTGACAACGACTTTAATTTCCAGGTCATGCATGTGGTGTCGAGACTTTAGGGAAATTGTACAGTAGATTTTTTGGGGGTTGGCGGAAACGGCTGCCCGGTCCGGTCCGGAGGTTGGTTTTGGGGGTTTCAGGTATTGCATACAGCAGAGTAAGGTATCTATTGCAGCTGTGCCTCCTTGCAGCAGAAAACATTGTAATCTCAATAATAACCATACACCCATCGTAGAACAACGATGTTTTCACATAATTTTGTTACTTCACACAAAAACTTCCGTCGTCGTCTTTCCTCCTCCGTCACCGAACATTGAATTCTTGAAAGATCAAAATGGCGATTTCACCAGTGTCTGTAGATTTCTCCGACTGCAATTCTTTGATTGATCACAATGCAATTTTCTCACATGTCGGAAAGGAAGAAACTCGCAGATAATAAAGATTTAACCAAGAATTTAACAAATGTGTTCCTTGCCAAAGCACTGAAAGTTAGCATAATCCCATTCAGTCTCAGAGCGGCAGAGCGGCTAGAGCCCAAATAATACCGCGGTCAACAACGTGGCCACGGTCGGCTCAAGAAAAATTCTTAATTAGCAATTAATCTTCAACACAAATGACTCATACTCTGAGCAATTGCCCACCCATCTTATTTGTCTAAAGCTATTCCGAAGAGCAAGTAATAAAAAGTTTACTACTGCCCCCTACTAGAGGCGCCTCACACACGCTGCATATTTCGGGGTCAATGACCTACTAGTAATGTGCGCTGCATGGAATGCTGGCAACTTCCGATGAATTACACAATCCAATCAATCCAACCTACACTTTTCTCATTTTAGAGTATATAAATATAAAACTAGTGTTGGGAAATCACATTTTTGCAAAAAAAATGAAGGCGCTTATCAGTTCTTACAGTAAGGACATGTGGCTCATCTACCTTATTAGCGTTAATAAGCTGGCAGCACCAAAATCTGGTGTTCACTGTTAACATGTACCATATGGAAATTACGCCGTGTTTGCGTTTTCGAATTTCGAAATTACGGTACTGCTTACGATATTAGTGCTACTGTAAGTTGTAGGGTCAGCCTACACAAGAAATGCACCTAAATCATTGCTGCAATAGCAAGCCATCTTGTTTACATTTGGTATACTCAAAACCCCCAAAACCAGCCTCCGGACCTGACCGGGCTGTGGTTTCCGCCGACCGACCGGGCAGCCGTTTCCGCCAACCCAGATTTTTTTTAGCCGTGGCGACTTTGCTTAGGCTGTGTAAAATCCGGATAGTAGTTCGCTTCTACCATCCGTACTAGACGTTAACGTGGTCCGGGATACCAGACGAAACAGGGGAGAAGCGACTGTGTATAGTGTACAATGAACATCAGCATTAGAAGCGACTGTATATAGTATATAATTAACGCCGGAGCAAAACTACTTTCCGGATGGTACCCAGGCTTTGCTTACAATGTCAATACGATAAGAGTGTAGGCTGGGCAGTTTTTGCAGCAATTTGTGATTTTTTTTTTAGCAGAAAAGTGGACCGTTGACTTAATGTGTTTTATCTTTTCAAATTTTTTGTCCATTAGGGTAAACATGGCAGAGGCAGGGAATAGGTGTCCCACCGCTGTTCCTCTCGACGTCAATAATACGGCTCCTATTGGAGTTTCATGGGACAGGGCTGCAGGTATGTTGGAAGACAAGGCGACAGGAACCATAAGCAGTTTGGGCAGTGATTCACAAGCTCATACTGGAGAGAAACCCTACAAGTGTGGCGAGTGTGGGTACAGAACAGCTAACAAATCTACTCTTTCTGTACATATGAGAATTCATACGGGTGAAAAACCTTACAAATGTGACCAGTGTGACTATTCTTGTGCCATAAAGGGTAATTTGGACCGACACATAGCAAAACATTCTGGTGAAAAACCTTACATGTGTGGGGAGTGTGGGTACAGAGCAGCATGGAAGTCTGACTTATCCCAACATGTAAGAACTCATACAGGCGAGAAGCCCTACAAGTGTGACCAATGCGAATATTTTGCTGCTCAAAAATCTACTTTGGATCGACATATAGCAGAACACACTGACGAGAAACTCTACATATGTGGGGAGTGCGGGTACAGGACAGCTTACAGGGCTAAGCTATCCAGACATATGAGAACTCATACAGGTGAAAAACCCTACAAATGTGAGCAGTGTGACTATTCTGCAGCTCGGAAATTTACTTTAGACCAACATGTAGCCAAACACACCGGTGAGAAACCCTACATGTGTGGGGAGTGCGGGCACAGGACAGCTAAAAAGTCTACTCTTTTAGTACATATGAGAATTCATACAGGTGAAAAACCTTACAAGTGTGACCAGTGTGACTATTCTGCAACATCGAAAACCAATTTGGACCGACATCTGACAAAACATTCTGGTGAAAAACCCTACATGTGTGGTGAATGTGGGTACAGGGCAGCACAAAAGTCGCACTTATCCCAACATGTAAGAAGTCATACAGGTGAGAAGCCCTTCAAGTGTGACCAATGTGACTATTCTGCTGCTCACAAATCTAATTTGGATGAACATGTACTAGCTAAACACACTGGTGAGAAACCCTACATGTGTGGGGAGTGTGGATACAGGACAGCTTACAGTGCTAACCTATTCAGACATATGAGAAGCCATACATGTAAAAAACCTTGCAGTTGAGACCTATGTGACTATTCTACTGCTCAGAAAGCTGCTTTAGACCAACATGTAGCCAAACACACCATAATAGTGGGAACCCCGACATTGTGGCAAATGTGGTTACAGGACAGCTGAAAAGCCTTTAAGGCTACTCTTTCTGTACATGTGAGAGCCCATACAGGTGAAAAACCCTACAAGTGTGACCTGTGTGACTATTTTACTGCTCAGGAAACCACTTTTGACCAGCATGTAGTCAAAAATTCTGGTGACAAACCCGACAAGTTTAGAGTTTCTTTTGTGTAGATAAAATAGCACTAAAAACCACTCCTTTTTAAGCATTGTCTTTGTTTTTATTCACATTTGCTACATAAATCTTTGGACACAATCAATACCATGTCAAAAGCTGAAGACTAGGACAGTCTATATGTATAATGCAATGACAGTGAAACGTGCTAGTGATCACCTATGTATTGTCTGGCTATTTATGCACAATTAAACTACTAGTGACAACTTCTACAAAAAGACGATTTTGCATTGATATACCGTCAAACCTGTACTATTGACCACCTTTACAAAAGAACAACCTGGCCATTGATATACAAACCTGTACAACTGACCACCTCTACATAATGACCACTCGGCCATTGATATACAGTCAAACCTGTACTGGTCGACTTTTCTACATATGGACCATCGGTCCTTTGATGCACAATCAAGCATGTACAAGTAACCACCTCTACATAAGGACCACATGACTATTGATATACAGTCAAACCTGTACTAGTGACCACCTCTACATAAGGACCACATGACTATTGATATACAGTTAAACATGTACAAGTGTCCACCTCTACATAAGGACCACCTGACCATTGATATACAGTCAAACCTGTACAGGTGACCACCTCTACATAAGGACCACATGACTATTGATATACAGTCAAACCTGTACTAGTGACCACCTCTACATAAGGACCACATGACTATTGATATACAGTCAAACATGTACAAGTGTCCACCTCTACATAAGGACCACATGACTATTGATATACAGTCAAACATGTACAAGTGTCCACCTCTACATAAGGACCACATGACTATTGATATACAGTCAAACATGTACAAGTGTCCACCTCTACATAAGGACCACATGACTATTGATATACAGTTAAACATGTATAAGTGACCACCTCTACATAAGGACCACATGACTATTGATATACAGTTAAACAAATGATAATGATAATGTATTGTTTATGTTGGAACTTTAAAGATGAAATAAATATGGAAATGAAAAAAAAAATGTATAAAGAAGACGACCTCTACATAAGGACCACCTGGTCATTGGTGCACTGTCGTTCAAGAAACTGTAATCACCGCTGACCTCTGACCTCCAGACCCGGCACTTACTTTGATTAATGAGTTACAATTTTGATTTACGTTTATGTATATTTTACTTTTTTTATCGTTTAGTCTATCTGATTTCTTTGTTATGCTAAAGCAGTGCGCAAATTACTGAATGTGTCAACCCTGTATAAAGAAAACAGAAATAAATGAATCAACAGTTTGGCAATCAATATTCCTCAAAGAAAGACGTTGGTCATGCATCGATATCCAGGAAAAATAATTAATTACACAAAATGAATCAGGAAGGTGGATAAGTTCTCCAACAGAGTCAGATTCTTCAGATGTTATTGACATTCATCAGTGACGAAGAGAAAAGAGTGGATTGTCAACACATCTGAAATCTGGAGACGAGTGGTCCTAGTTTTTTTTTTTTTTTTTTCTCACTGGTAGAACTAGCTTAATGTCATCCTCCTACGCAGGGACATCCAAGAGCCAAACTGCCTGTCTGGATGTGCCCTGCTCTTTCAATGGTGACTCTTAGTTCCTGTGGACGCCCCCCCCCCAACCAGCTGTCAGCCAATCAGAGAATAGGCTTTCCGTTGTACAAAGCTGTCTCGCAGCTGTATAAGGGTAAGCTCATTAATATTTATAAGCAGGGCGGTCAGGAACTAAGGGTGACGGTTGAAAGAGCAGGGGACATCCAGACAGGCTGTTGGATGTCCCTGCGTAGGAGGATGGCTAAAGGTATTATGTATGTGACGAAAAGTAGGGTGAGTAGGTACTATTGTCTCTGAGGTGTGACAGACCTGTATCTCATATACTGGAGAGTATCAAGGAAACACCATGTCGTGTGGAAATATAGAATACAGCAAGGGGCATTCCGTATCACTCGAGGTACCAGCTCGACCGCGGGTCGGATCGTCCCGAAGGCCGGAGGGCGATCCGACCCGCAGGAGGCCTGGGATTAGACATGCGCCAGAAGTTGAGAAAATGTGGTAATCTCGAACAAAAAATTGCTGCAATGTTCCAACGTCCAAATCAGGTATTCGAATTTTTGACCGCGCCACACTCGCCGTGTTCAGAGTTCAAATTATTCGGTGGAAGGCTGTATGATACAACTTTGGAGCCTGTGTGATACATATAGAATACAACACGGTGTATTCCGTATCACCCGAGGTACCGGCCCGACCGCGGGAAGGATCGCCCGACGGCGATGGTATTTTATTTATGTCATACCCACTTGAGAAAACCCATGTTTCGATGCGAAATGGACCAGAAGTTGAACAAATTTGGTGCCCTCAAACAAAAAGTGTTACAACAGTAATATTCCAACGTCCGAATCAGGTATTCGAATTTTCGACGGCGCCACACTCGTCCCGCTCGAAATAGTCCAATTTATTCGAATGGAGCCTGTGTGATACATCTTCGAGCCTGTGTGATACGGAAAGTTATCACACGATCCGGAACACCCGTATCGAAGGTTTTCGCGTCACAGGTTTGACATAAGGATTTTTATCACACGGTCCGGAACACCTGTAATCGAATATTTTTACGTCACAGGTATGATATAAAGATGGTTACAATGTGTTCGAATGTGTTAGTCACCACCAACTGCCCACCTGGTCCTACAGCGATACCCTCTGGGTTTTTAACGTTCACGACAGTACGGACAAACTCCCCGCGGCTTGTGAACATGTCTACCCTGTTGTTCCGACTGTTTGCCACTATGATGTGACCCAAGGGGTCAACACAAATGCCTCTGGGGGATCTCAATTGGCCCTCATCGCTACCATAGGTTCCAAATTCGAATAATTTGTTTCCAGAGTGACTGTACACCTGGACAGTTTTGTAGTCTGTCGTCATCAAGATATTTCCTTCCTTGTCCGATATGACTCCATGGATTCGCACGCCTTGCTCTTTACTTAACGCTTTAAAACTCCTAACGAGATAGCCATTTGGTTGGAATATCATTAGTGTATGTCCCTCTCCCACAATAACTTTGTTGTTGCGCACGTCTGTAGCGATATTGGGATGGAAATTCATTAAGAGTACGTCGAACTTCCTAACAGGCTGGCCATGCCAACTGTACTGAACAATATATGAATCAGCACGTGTACCAAGAATGTCAAATATACTGTCTGCTACCCTGCCTACTACCCACAGGTAGCCAGGTTCCACGTCAATAGCAACACTAAAAGGATACATTCTCTTATTTCCTCCCGGCACTATCGTTGGGAAGAGGCGGAGATAGGTCCCGTTTGTGCTGAAGACCTGGACCCGATTGTTAAAATAATCAGTCACAAATATTTCATCTTCAGCTGACACAGCCACTCCGTGGTTAGTTTTGAATTTTCCAGGTCCTTCTCCTTTCCCACCAAAGGTGATCTTCTGCATTTTTTTGCGATGATTTTCTGCAAAAAAGTAATAATAACTGTGTGTTGAATACTCAGATTTACAACCTTTACTCTCTTTTTCTAGGTAGATAGAAAGAGAGAGAGAGAGCAATGTGTATATCAACGCGTGACATAGGTGCCTTTAGTTTCAGTTTACTTGTTTTACTAGGAATTTGATCGGTGACTCGCTCTACGAGTATATCATCAGCATCATCATCAACCGGTTTTGTTTTTTTGAACGGTTGACCATGACTCTGTCCCTCATCATCATCATCGGTCGACGTGCTTACACACGACGAGGTTTACCGCCCTTTTCAGGGTGACATACCCTAGGTTTCGCTGGCTAATTACAGGACGGGGATGCGCGAGGTCTCTGGTCCGGGTGAATGATGTAAATCACCATGTGGCTGATACGAGACAGAGGTTTGCCAGGCCTCCATCCGTGTGATTTGAAGTGAATTACCAACTCCAGACAGACAAATTTTCACCATCGCACACCGCACCATCGCACGTGTGGGTTCTTAAACGTGCATGGGGTGTGGCTCTCCCCATACACGGGACTTCCATTTAACGTCCTTGGGAAAGGCACTTTACACGGCTTTTCCTTTCCTCAGGTGACAATGAGTCCCTAGCTTCGGCTAGGGCCTTCCCTCGAGTAGGACGTTAAATGGAGGTCCCATGTTTTGGGAAAGCCACACCCCACGCACGTTAAAGGAACCCACCACACGTGCGATGGCGCAAATCCTTCCGTCTAGATTAAGTGATTCTCTGCAAATCAATCGGACTCCAGGACGAATAGTGACATATCGGTCACTAATGGAGGTCTGTATCAAACAAAACAAAACCAAACCAAAGACAGAGGCAAAGGGGTCACAAGAAAGGAAACAAGAAAGGGGTCACAAGTGAAGTCGGTACCATCCACCGTTCCTAACTTGAAAGTTCATCTGTGTTGGTAGAAGTCATTCTTGAAATAGTTGAACTGTAATTTCCAACACCAAAATTGGACTCATTCAAATTTTCGACTGCACAGCATCAGTCTATTTGTCATGCGATGCTATTGGTTGAGAGATATGGGTGACGTCATCACACCCACTCTATAAAGCACAGCGGAGGAATAGATCACTGCAGTCTACAGGTTCTCCGCCTGCCGTTGGAGCCTAAGCGACAGAACCAGGCTGTCGCTTCCTCCCCACCAAAAGGCCATCATGTGAACTGTGACAATGGCGAAGAAGTCGTCCATCCCGTTTTAAGGTTTGGTAGTTCGCCCGTGCGCGGTTCTGGTGGTATGAGGTTATGTAGAATGTTGTGGTGGGCGTGTAGCGCCGTCGTGTTATACGTTTGTGGCATGTTCTTGCCTGACAGATTGGCTGTCCGTTCTTCATGTGCGTCGAAGGAGCGACCAAGAGGTTGGACTTTTGTTCTGTACTTCTTCCCTTTTCACTCGCTACGTTATTTTCCAGGTTCGGTGAAGGAAAGGAGACGGCCAAGCTATATGTGAGAGGTTTAATCCTGTGTTAACTTTTGTTTTGTCTCCGTGAGGTGAGTTAATCTTTGACACCTGGTCACGCACGTGGGAATTCGGAGTCATCAAAACGCCAGACAGGCTGCCTCGTTTCCTCTTTTCTTTCCCCTTTGTTTCGACTTAGGACAAGGGAGTGTTTGTGCGTTGCATGTACCCGCATTTTATTTTCTCGTTGAGTTGGCATTTTGCTATGTGTTTCTTTGTTCGTTTAGTCGATAGACTTTGCAGGTCCAGGGAGGGACGTCGTTAGAGCTTGAACGGATTAGTCCCTACACGTGCACGGCAGCTAGCTGTGTAGTTGGTGCTTTGTTCTCAGGTATGCGGATGAAGGTGACGGAATTCCTTGCTGTTGCGTGTGTGTAATTGTGTTTGTATCGTGGGTGCTTTATTGCTGGTTGATGTATGTGCCTGTGTTGGGTGTTTGAAGCCTCTCTCTCATGTTATCGTGAAATTCGCTCACCTTTGAGGTCAGGCTGTGTGATTCTGGCGTGTGAGAATGTGTTGCCTCGTGCAGTTACGAGCATGGCGCATCAAGGTTAAAGTACTAATGTGTCGCGGTTTGGTTATCTCTTTAATTTTCGTAGGCTTGAATCTGCCAGAGATGGATAGCGAAGGGGTCCCCAAGATATCGGCGCCCTCCACCTCCTTAGGGTCTCGCCGCAGGGCTCACTCTACCGTGGTCTTGGCGTCCACCTCGGCAGCCCCATCAGCTACGTCCCCAGCATTTTCATCCGCGGTGGCCGCGGTTGGGTTGGTATAAACTGGTATACGGGAATTTTATCGTTGTGTGTGGTTGTATTGGAGGAGCGTTATTACTGTGTTGGTGCATTTGTTTGTGGTTGTATTGGAGGAGCGTTATTACTGTGTTGGTGCATTTGTTAGTGGGTGGAATTGACGTTTCTTTCTCCCGATTAACAGTTTAGAACTTTCCTGACGTGTCAGTCTGACAGCCTTGTATGTGTACAGCAGACGTGACAGAGCCAGTTCCATTTTTGTCCTTCTTGAAGAAGAAAACCCAGCGTTGTAGACAAGTTGTGCCTATTTTCCCTTCCCTGTATGACCCCACTTCGCTCGTCCCATTGTTCGCAGGTATGTACCACCGGCAGCGAGGCGGAGCACGTGCACATGAATTCTTTCAGGTGTGAGCCAGTGAAACACTTACGTGTCACGCGGGTCTCCTTTGTGCGGTGTGAGGCTATTCTGTCACATTTCCTTTCCAGAATTAGCTGTCGTTGGGGTATTCCAGGGGCGACTTCCAGGATGATGGAACAAATGTGTATGACAACCTGACGAGAACCTAATTACTTTCCGCAGCTAGGTCAGTGTGATTAGCAGCGGACGACGTGGAGTCGATCAGTTTCGACCGTGTCGCACGTGGTTTCAGACACATCAATGCCTCCCCGTGTTACTGTTGTGTGGTTTGTTTCGAGTTGCTTTCATGTCGGGAGAAATATTTGTGCCATGTTGGTGTTCATAGCTCTAAGATGTGCTTGAGGAACTGACAGTTTCTGTTTTGTTTTGTTTTGTTTTCTCCCGGTTAGGAATTGACTCCTTTCACCAAGTGTTTCAGCCTGATAGCCCTTTACAGCGGCTGGTTTTACAGGGCTAGTTTTGCGGTTCTTCATCCTAGCAGAGGAAGTATTACCACCTGTTTGAGATGAATTAAATCTGTTTTCCCATCTCTGTTTTGTCCCCTGTGATTTCATTGTTTGCAGGTATGTGGCACCTGGTCGCGGCGTGGGATTTGGCGCCAACTTGCCCCGACGTGGGCTCCAAAAGGGGTTGATGAAAGCTCCTTGATGCCTAGGAATCAGTTTGCGTGTATTACTCCGGTTTGTTCTGTGTCCGGGTGCCTCTCATTTGAAGCTCTGCATTTTAGTTTTTAGCTTTGCCATAGACCAGGATCCGCCGTGTTGCACGTGGTGTGTAGAGACACTCTGCTACTCCTGTTAACGTTGTTGCTGTTTAATTGAGGTGTTCTCGACAGTTACAGTCTCCGAGCCGCTACAAGAGGCATCCCTCGCACGTGAGTCACAGTCGACGTGGTCACGGTGGCGCGGTTGGCCACCCATGGCGACGGTTTGTAGTGGTATCTTTTGTTTTTTTTTCTAGGCGTGTACCCTCTATGTCGTCTTCAGTAATTCTCGTTCGTTGTGTGGTTGGAAGCGAAAGGTGAGTTTGTGTGGCTGGCGCCTGTTTCTAATTCTCTCATGTTATCGTGGAATTCGCCCACCTTTGAGGTCCAGGCTGTGTGGTCGAGCGTGGTTTGTGAATAACATTCCGGGTCCTGTCTACCTTAACCGTGTGTTGGATGATTGATAATCGGTCAGCTGTTTATCGATGTGTTTCAATTTTTTAGACTGGAGTGGACTACACGCTGACAACGACAGTACAACAGACGAGCCGTCAGGCGCAGCCATGCCCCGGGCTTCAGTACCCCCGCCACGTAAGGAGTCAGACGCAGATCACCTCCGGCTTCGGTGGACGCCCGGGCCCCTTGGACAGCGTCAGTAGCGGTCCTCGGTACGGCAGCCTGCCCGAACACGAGTCGGAGTGGGAGGGATGTCCGGCCCTCAGGCGCTACCACACCCCAGATGGCAGCTCCTCCCCGGCAGAGAGTCAGACTCCGGCGCGCGCTGCGTCGGTCCTGGTGGTTCCAGACACAACCAGTTTAGCTGTAAGTGCGCACCATGCTTCAGGACCAGGCTCAGCTTTTCAGGCTAGGGGCGTGGAGCTGGGTATGTGTCTGGAGTGAGATTGGACGTATTTTTAAGATATGTTTTGTAACTTGTTTGTTGTCTCCAGGTTGGCGGAGCGGAGGTATCCGGTACGCGGTGTGTGTGCACTGTTGTTTAACACCAGGTTCCATTCCCGGTCCGACTTCGGGTCGCGGGGTGAAGCTGCATTCCTGTGCGAGACCAAGCAAGATTCCCGGTTCGACCTCGGGGCGCGGGGTGAAGCTGCATTCCTGTGCGAGACCAAGTAAGATTCCCGGTTCGACCTCGGGTCGCGGGGTGAAGCTGCATTCTTGTGCGAGACCAAGTAAGTTTCCCGGTTCGACCTCGGGTCGCGGGGTGAAGCTGCATTCCTGTGCGAGACCAAGCAAGATTCCCGGTTCGACCTAGGGTCGCGGGGTGAAGCTGCATTCCTGTGCGAGACCAAGTAAGATTCCCGGTTCGACCTCGGGTCGCGGGGTGAAGCTGCATTCCTGTGGGAGACCAAGTAAGATTCCCGGTTCGACCGCGGGGTGAAGCTGCATTCCTGTGGGACGACCAAGCAAGATTCCCGGTTCGACCTCGGGTC
>NC_049980.1:531150-542414 GCF_000003815.2 Branchiostoma floridae | reverse complement strand
TTTGCGATCTGAAATCAGTAGTGAAGTCGACTCGGGTCGCGGGGTGAAGCTGCATTCCTGTGTGAGACCAAGTAAGATTCCCGGCCGACCTCGGGTCGCGGGGCGAAGCTGCATCCCTGCGCGAGACCAAGTAAGATTCCCGGCCGACCTCGGGTCGCGGGGCGAAGCTGCATTCCTGTGTGAGACCAAGTAAGATTCCCGGCCGACCTCGGGTCTCGGAGTGAAGCTGTAGTCCTTTGCGAGCCTAAGTAAGATTCCAGGCCGACCTTAGGTTGCGGGGCGAAGTTACCTTCCGGTATGGGACTTGGGCAAGATTCCCGGTCTGACCTCGAGTGGCGGGGCGTAGTTACCTTCCGATGTGAAATGATGTAAGGTTCCCGGTCCGACCTCTTGTACATGGTCGCAGGGTAAAGTTACTTTCGGGTGCCAGACCAGGTAAGATTCCAGGTCAGACCTCGGGTCGTGGGGAGAGATTAGATTCCAGTGCGAGACCAGGTTAAATTCTCGGACTTCGGGTCGCGGGATGATGATGCTTTCTGGTCTCGGTCCAGGTATGGTTCCCGGTTCGGCCTCGGCGTTGAGTCACATGCAGTGCAAGGTGCAATTCCCGGTTCGACCTCGGGTCGCGGGGTAAGTTACACGCCGGTTCTAAATCAAGTACAGTTCCTGCGGGCCCGGTCTGACTTCAGGTCGAGGAGTGAAGTTGTCTTCAAGACTGGCTCAGTCCTTGGTTCGACATTAGATCGCGGGGTGAACAACGCAGGTGTGTTTACATGGTAGTTCGAGTGATTTAGCATCTTGTCCCCTCCGTGGTGGGAACGGAGGTTTTAGTATGTTGTCCCGGGATTCGAAACGGGTAAGAAATATAGGGATCGCCAGAAACGACCGTCATTTTCAACGATTTAACGATTTGTTTTTGTTCGGTGGAAAGGGCAAATGGTTTGCCCGGAAATTTTCATACGAATTCGGTACCTTGTGTGCTATAAATAATGAATGTGGAGTCGACTGAATACTGTCCGGTAATTGGAGTTTAAGTCTTAGTGTGCTTCACATTGTGAAGCGGGATGTGGACTTAACTAATTAGTTACCTGGAAATTTGATTTAAATCCGGTGCCCGTGTGTAACCTAGGAAGCGAAGGGTTTTGGCCGCGTAATTGGTATATTAACGGAGTCGTGGCATTGGCGAAAATCATTTGTACAACGGGTGCAAATTGGCCACATAATTTGCAATGTGGATTGACTAGCATAGACATTGCGAGCTTGTCAATTGCTAGTAGTAAGCGAGTAGCTAATTCTTTTTAGGGGAGGTAGTCATGCAGTCTGGCGAAAAGGTCATCCCCGAGCCAAAGTAACCGGGGTGCTGACGTGCCTCCTGTCCTCCAAGTTGTGTTTCTAGCTAGAAGGGGTGCTTTTTGTACATGGTATGGAATATTGCATTGGGAGTTGGAGGAGTTTAGAAGCTGACTCTACCCACAGTTAGTGACATCTCCCTGTTGACACCCATTCAGTAAATTTGGAGGGGAGGTGCGTCAGCACCACAGGAACCACTCCAGATCCAGGCAGAGTTTATAGCAAGGCAAGAGTTTGTGGTAGCGTCACAATTTACAAGGGGTGTGCCTTGTGGCTTAACTTAGTTTTATTTGGGGCAATAGCCGGTGGTATTTGGTCCGCCAATTACATGACCATGAAATGTAGCCTGAAAAACAGGGTAGGCATTCAAGATTTATTTTGTTTGGTGGAAAGGGCAAAAGGTGTTATGTGGTTTTGGAAAGGAAGAGAATTTTGTATGAGGGAGGGGAAGTGAGTATATAAATGAGAGTGGGCTGGTGGCTATCTAAGGTGAGGATTGACAAGAATATAGAGAAGGATAGGGCTTAACAGCCAATGAGAGATGGAATTGATAAGTGGGAGGCGAGACTAAAGAGGAGGATAGGGGTATGTATTTAGAGAAGATCAGGGCGTAATGCCCAAGTAGAGCAATGGCGGAAGACGGCGATTTCCGCATCACTCATATCGGAGAACCTGTAGCTACGCATGATAAATAGGAAACTATTTGTCATGCGATGCTATTGGTTGAGAGATATGGGTGACGTCATCACACCCACTCTATAAAGCACAGCGGAGGAATAGATCACTGCAGTCTACAGGTTCTCCGTACGCCTTTGGAGCCTAAGCGACCCACCCGCCCACCCTGACAGATGGCCATTTTGGTGGGGTACAAGCGCCCGTTCTGGGGCGGGCGCCATAGCCGGCTTGAAGCCTTAGGCTCCAGACGGCGATTTCCGCATCACTCATATCGGAGAACCTGTAGCTACGCATGATAAATAGGAAACTTTTTTCAAGGAATGAACAACCCACTGCTGTCATGACGTCACGTTATGCAGATAGAACACGTGACTAAGCAGTGGATTGTTCATTCCTTGACAAAGACTGGTGCTGTGCAGTCGAAAACTTGGGTGAGTCCAATTTTGGTGTTGGAAATTACAGTTCAACCATTTCAAGAATCCACCGTTCCTGTTTAGGGATAGTTCATGGACAAGATGTATGGAGCTTCCTTAATTCTCTCTCAAGAAAAATATCATCTTAGCAACGGTGTTTGCAGTTTCGCGCAAGGCTCACCTTCTTGTTGTGAGAATGCCGGCGATGTGGGGCTAGACCTGCAGGATCCAGTTGGACCTGGAGGAGAGGTACCATCCACTGTCACGGTCGGGTGTAGATAGTTTTCTGAAATAGATAGTAAAATTGTATTCAGAATATGCAAGAAATAATCTTGTTAAGTGTCCAATATACGAGGGGCGTTCAAGGACAATTTTGATGAAATGAAATAAACTTATGGTGATGATGCCCCATCATAAGCGTTTTACAAGGTCATATGATGGGGCATCACCACCATACGTTTCTTTCATTTCATCAAAGTCTCTGTTGTGCGTCCTTGCGCCGGATCACTGCGCGAACTCAACTGGCTCCATTTCACACCTGACTCAGTTCAAACACCTGTAAATCAGAAACCACAATTAGTTCAGAGTTGTTTTTTGCAACATAACCCATAGAGATATAAATCATTACACATGCAAAATTTCATCTAGATCAGACTACTGGAAGTGGGTCAGGGGCGTTACATATTTAACGCCCCTCGTATTTTTCCTACATGGTGAAACCTTAGGACTCTGTCCAACTTCAACTCTCCATCAATTGAAACTCATGTGAACACACTTAGATGAACTTTTTTCTAGACTTGTCTTCACCTTGTGAGCTGTTGGTCACTGCCGGCGGTTTGGAGACAGAACTGCAGCATCCAGTCGGACCAGAGGTAAAGTAAGTACCCAATGTCCCTGCCGGCTGTAGATAGAGGGTTATCTTGTCATTGGTTCATCGTAATAGATTATCTAAAACCTAGCTGTCCCAAATTATATACTTGCGTGTCCCTGTCAAATCCTGGATTTTTCATCAGACTGTATTACGACAAACATAATGTGGTATGTTTTAAAAGTAAATTCAAGAATCAAACATCATCAAGAAAGCATTAATTACGATGAAGGTAGACATACCGGTAATATAGGATACCCCAAAATCATTTTCTTAAACTGGATATTATCATATCCAGCTCCTTGAGTAACTGTTTTATGGCGTAAAGCAATTATGAATTTGTGTGTCATGAAATGGTCAGGAAAACCCGAAAGGAGACAAGGCAATGATTAATAGCATACCGCTGGTGTTTTGGTATAGAGCAATACCCAGAGAAAGACTGCACTGACGATGCACGACACAAGGACTGTAGCCGTTGCTACAGCTAGGCACACCCATTGGCGTGAACATTCTGAAAAAATCCACATTACGCAGCAATAGGGTCAAAAGAAAACGAATTGAATTTTAGATCGTTATGTTTAGAACAAAAGAAAAACAACTTGCTAAATAATCATAAAGAAACAACTGATGACAGAGAAATGACAAATATTTCAAATGGTCATCTAGACCCTGGCTACAATCAGCTAACACAAGAACGTTCAGTCGAACGTTCAGTCTGATAGAAAACTAAATGTCTGTTAAGTGTTAGACAAGGTCTGTCTTGAGATCAGTTGTCACGCAAATCCCAGTGAATAATCAAATTCATTGAAACATAGAAGTATCTTACCGCATAGTGGAGGGTGCTGAACGTTTGGCACGTACATCGGATTCGGAATAAGCGCATCCGGTATGTGTTGCCTCTCCTCACTGACAAGATCAGTAGGATTTGTATCATTGCTCGAAGGGTTGGCCAACACATCATTGATGCTTTTTGAAGCCGTTGTTGGTTTCTGCAAGGACTGTCCTGTGTGGGTGTGACTGTCCCCCGATGTTGTATCACACGCCTTGTCATCCCGTTCCATGTATGCGACAGCATATGGTTTAATGTCCACATCATCAGAGGCGGTTCTATCTGTTTGTCCATTTTCAGTTGTAATATCGCTTAGAGCTGTAACATCATTTTCCTCGTATCTAACAGCGTACGGCTGGATGACACCACACTCAACTGGCCCAAGCGAATGTTCATCGTTTCCCTGGTATCTGACTGCATATGGCTGGATGCAGGGATTGTCCTCATTGTTTGCCTCCTCAACGACACTTTCCTTTTCGTCATCTTGCAGTTTTGTAACTGCATACGGCTGAAGGCAAGAATTGCCATCGCTGTTAGCTGACATAAAGATGACGTCATTATCTTGCCGACGTGTAGCGACAGATGGCTGGGTGTAGTTGTTGTCATTACTGTTATTTGGCTTAAAGGCTTGTCCAGGGCTGACGATTGGCTCCATGGTGCTTTGTAGGTACATCGGATTAGGGTTATCGTCGTTTGGAGGGGGTTTCATGATGCTTTGTGTGTACGTCGGGTTGGGATTAACTTCGTTTGGAGGAAGGTTACTGGTGCTTTGTGTGTATACTGGCATTGGATCTCCGGTTTCTGTGTGCGCGTGACTATCATTTCTGATGAAAACTGAAGTATCATACTCATGCTTGGATGAGTCGCACCTTGCCAAGTTCATGTCATCATTGTGGCTACTGTTGGACGCTACTATTGTGGTTGCTGTCTCTTCCAAACTTTTCATCATGCAAGTACTATCATCCTTGCATATGCATGTAATAGCGTAGGTGTCAAAATCACCAGGGCTGACATTGATTGATTGTCTGTTCGAGGCTGCATCATCGCTCTTGATAGACAGTTGTTCATCTGGGATGTGGAGATTGACATCCTCGTCAGCTTGCCTGGTGAGAGGCTGTACAGTTTCTGTACCTAGTTTTTCTGTACTTTCGCTTAAGAAGTATTTTGTGACAACATTTGGCATGGCACCGGAATGGCAGTCTTCGGTCATGGCTCTGATACTTGACGATAGTTGCTTTTGTGAAGTAAGGATGAGGTATTTGCCTGTTACATCAGGCAGCCCCAATTCTGCGGTCTTTTTCCAAGGTGTAAAACCTTCCCGTTACTCGAGCGACCAATCTTACTTTCACACGAGCGCCATGCACTTGACTCCTTTGTGGCTGTGTGCACAATACAGTATACAGAAAATTCAGGTCCGGTTCAGGTCCAAAGAATCAGGTCCAGGTCCGGACCTGAACCCGGACCCGATTCAGTATGACTCATACCAATGGTCCATTTCACTACAAAGAAATCTGTTTGGTGGAGTATTAGACTTACACTGGCGTCTTAAAATCATACAATGCTAACTGCACCTGTACGATATACTGTAAAACGTGGTAGAAATGACTATAAACTCTAATCTACTTCACTCTTGTTATTTTCTCCCACCTGCAAGCACCAAAACGTGTGAATGCCTGATCAAATAATCTGGTAATTTTCTGATCGGTCCAACATCCGATCCACCTGATTTTTTTCAGGTCCGGACCGGTCCAGTAAGAAAAACTGGTTTTGTACCGGTACTCTGTAGCGGTGCCCAGCCCTACTCTATGTCGTCAAAAACAATTGCAAGGGTAGACAAAAACAATTCATCACTATGCTGATGAAGCAGCCCACGAGACATCTTCTGATGCCAGACAATTCATGTCAAGATATAAAGTTCTGGCTGGGTTTGTAGCTGACATTTTCTTCTTACTCTAAGTCCTTTTGTCGATTCCTCACTTACTGATATGTTATAGGCTACTTGACTAACTTGAGGTTGTATAGTCATTATGTTCCCACTATTTTGGGGTGGAAGTATAGGTATGCGAGAACATCTAGTTAATGGCACATCGTATGTTTGGATGTTAGGCTTAGAGTGTTGTAAAACTGCGTTATAGGTTTGCTTCTACAGAAAATCAGATGCCTCCACTGGATGTTAATAATTTGCACCTTTGATTCGTTCATGGAGGGAAAACAGCACGTAAATGTCCCAAGAATAGCACATACAAATATGTTTTTACTGCGTATTGGTAAGAAATATCCTATAAATTGGCATCCTATAAATTGAAAAATTATGTTTAAGTTGTAGTTTAAGTTCTAAGCGACAGAATCTATCTTTGACAAGAAGAACAGATATTGTGTTATTTTGTACTTACAATGATGCTTCTGGAACCGGTTCGCACTACGCAGTACAACTGAATCACTCAGGGCCGAGACATGATATGTGTAGGCGTCCAAAAATATTGAATAAACAAATTGGGAAAGAGACACTGTGCTGTCAAAAAAGGCACATTCTAATGGTCACAAGTTTGTTAGCGTACTTTTAGTACTTAGATGAAACATTTACAAACTTAAAAAAGGCTATTCCAAGTAGACCAATACAAAATATGTCTTTATCACTTGAGACATCACACGGCATTGAACTTCCCTCCCCTGGGAATGAGTAAAGTAGACCTGCCCGACTTATTCGTCTGTAGACGTGGGCTGAGGTTTTAGAGTGGGTGGAATATACACATTCGTGTATGATGCAACTTTATTTAGACACCCACGCACTTTCCATTGCCTACATGCTGGAGAGCTAAATCGCGTGGGTGGCCAGTTGATACGGAAAGGGCATCCAGTTTTCTTGTTGTCTTTTAGTGTTGCAAGACTCTTGATATACTTGAAAGAGTTGCTATCATGTTAGATTCCCACCAAACCTATTGATAAGAGTAGGAAACACCCTAGCGTTAGTTACATTGTTGGTCATATTTATATTTCAGCTATACCATAGGTATGGTGAAATATATTGTATTCGTAATGTTTCTTTCTTCTTTCATTCTTTCTTTCTCCTGTCAAATCTTCAATTCGAGTCAACTCCGCCATTTTTAAACCGATTGACTTGAAATTTGGCACAAAGGTAGAGTAAGCCAATACCCTCAGGTGTTTTTTTTTTTTCATTTTTTTTCATATCTACCTTTAAAATGATTTTATGTATATTTTGGGCTCCTGTACCCTAGTATTACAGCCTAATGACATGAAATTTGCTACAGAAGGAACCCTGATCATATGCCAACCCAGATTTAATAACAGTTTTGGCATACGGTACAACAAAATGCTTAATTTTGCGATTTTTGGCCATTTTTTTAAAAAAAAAGCACATTTTTGCCTCCTGTACCCTCGTTTTACAACCGAATGACCTGAAATTTGGTATAAAAGTGCCCTTCAATTATGTGCACATGAATTCAATAACAGTTCTTCCATACAGTACAACATAATGCTTAATATTGCGATTTTATGGCCATTTTTTTTGGACAAAAATTGGACATTTTTTGCTCCTGTTCCCTCGTTTTACAACCAAATGACCCGAAATCTGGTAAAGGGGTGCTCTAGATATTTATCCAAATGACCAATGTATAATTTTTGGCATGGAACACTTTAAAATGATATATTTGGGAATTTTTTGGGTCATTTTCCAATGGCCAAAGGGGTCAACGACCTCAAGGCCCATTGTTGCATGAGGGAGATGGCTGAAATATGCTGTATTTGCTCTCAAGCAAATGTCGGCCTTTCTAGTGTTTGGGAGGTGTCCGTTAGTGGATGTGTTTCTGTGTGTGTTATGTTTACGGCTTTTTGTTTTGTTAGCATAAGTCAAGAACCTCTTGATGGATTAGAATTATATTGTATATATCGGAAGGTGTTGGACAGACAAAGGGTTAATGTAAATTTTGGGACCTCTAGTATGTAACTTTGGTACTGCAGCAGAACTTACATTATTCGTATCTTCCAATTCTCTTTTATTTTGGTGGAATGTAGCTTGTGATGTTTTGCAATAGATTTCAAACATCTACTTGATTCTGTCACTAAAAGAAATATTTACAAATGCTGGTAAATTTGAAATGCCATAATTAGCTCCTTGCCCCAAGAAGAGTTAAATCCAATATTGTCTTTCTCGGTACAATTTTAGATGTCACTGCTAGGCACCAGTTGGACCTTTGTGGTGGGCCGTTTATTTATTTTGTAATGTTGTGCGAATTACTTTTTTCCCATCCCACTGATTCATTTCCAAACTTTTACCAAAAAAATGAACCTCCTTGATACGACCGATCAACGATCACCCTGCGCACTGTGGAAACCACTGCTGGGACCCACCGTGTGTTACACTGCCGTTATTGTTTACTGAAGAAAAAGGAATCAATCAGTTCAGGGGATTTGAAAGTTAGCATACTACCGATATCGTCTCCTCTTTTTCCTCGGCAAGTCCCCACACTCCGGATCCTGGACCAACAGTAACACGGCTATGATGACATGTGAAATAGGGTTTTTTTTTTGTATCTTGCATATCGAACTCAATACTGGAACTTCTATTGCTATTAGGACGTGGTCACCGGAATCCCAGTACGGAAATGATTTCACCACTCGTTGTCCATTTCCGAAGTGTCAACGAACACTGGAAAACCCAGTGAGGAACCGGTGACCTCGATGGTACCGCACTCGGTGTCCTGTGACGAGTGAGGAGCGAAGTTCATCACTGGAAAACGAGTGACGAGAGTTCCTGTGGGGGGCGCTCCTGGTGGGCTGCCATGTTGTTTTAGGCTCTCTGAGTTTCCTGCGTGAAACTCCGTTTTTATAGACTCTAGTTTAAATGTCAGTATTTTAGTGTGTATATAACCGAATTAGTGTTCCAAGATTCTGACAACCATGTGGATATACCCACTTTTATGCGTCCTGGTGGTGTTCTTTCTGCAAGACAAAGACATGGTGGCTACTGCTGTGGGGGGGGGGGGGGCGCTACTACTCCAGGTCGGATTTACTTCTCTCCCGTGGAAAGTATGCAGTTTCTGAGCAGACCAAGAACCTGCTTGTACAGTGTGGCATCTGGCACACAAGAGGATGTAAAGCTGGAAGGAACAGAGCAAAGAATATCCCCACCATCATCAACAATCGGCCAATTTTGCTTGATGAACGCCAGACATTCCTGAAGACCCAAGCGCGCCATCGTTACCTGGCCGACGTAAATTCAATCAAGGAGGATGATCACCCATTGGCTGCGGTAGGTAAACAAACTGAGTCTCACCGAATGCCAAACATTCTCGTCTGCAATGCACGATCGATTTGTAACAAAAAACATGAACTAGAAGCTACACTCTCTACCTACTCTGCACAGATAGCCTGTATCACCGAATCCTGGGCTAATGCTGACGTACCTGACGATGTCCTGTCAATGCCTGGATTTCAGCTGTTCCGGAAAGACAGACTAGGTCAGAAGGGTGGAGGTCTCGTCGCATATATCTCAGATACCATTCCTGCTCGTAGGCTCCAAGACCTAGAGGACAAGGACTTAGAAGTTGTGTGGATCGAGGTCCGGCCACGTCGGCTCCCCAGGTCTGTGCCTGTTATAGTACTCGGTATTGTTTACCATCCGCCATGCAGAAATAATAAGGTTGGAAATGATCAGATGCTGTATCACCTGGTCAACACTATCGACGCCATACATCGTCGCCAACCCCAGGCCGGTATTCTGCTCTGTGGGGATGTAAACAGGCTACCCTTACGACGTATTCATGCTGCCCACCCAACACTGAAGCAAATTGTAAAGCAGCCTACCAGGGGCTCAGCTATTCTCGACGTCGTGATTACGAACTTGGCCCAGTTCTACGGTGAACCACAGATCATTGCACCTATAGGTAGAAGTGACCACGCCTGTGTCGTGCTTCAGGCCCAGACTCAGGTCGAAAAGCAGGCTCCAGGGAAGCTGTCTCGTAGAATGGTTTCGCACTCTAACAAAGCAGACTTTGCACTTTCTATCGCCACAGCTGACTGGTCACGTGTACTCGACGCCGCGTCGGTGGAAGAGAAAGTCTCCGAGTTTTACAGTACCATCATGCACCTCGTGGAGCATCACTTCCCGATGAAGGTCAGGTCTGTGCGGGCGGACGACAAAAGCTGGATGACTGAGAGAGTGAAGAGGGCCATTAAACAGAGACAAGAGGAATTCCAGCGACACGGAAAGTCGCCTCTGTGGAAACAACTGAGGAACAAGGTTAAAACAGTAGTGCAACAGGCCAAAAACTTTCACTACCGTAACTGTATCCAACAGCTGAAACAGGAAAATCCACGCAAGTGGTGGTCATGTATTAACCGGGAGCTTGGTCGGTCGCAGAAGTCGGGACGCTCTGCTTTGGACGGGATTCCTGCGGGACAAGCGGCGGAAACGATCAGTCAGCATTTCTCTGAGGCATGGTGCCAAAGTGTTCCACTTTACATGTTCCCCCTACCACTAGGTGACCCAGGTCCTGACTTGTGCTCCATTGGGGAGGTCAAGTGTCTTCTGAAGTCTGTCAAACCCAAGAAGGCATGCGGGCCCGACAGTTTACCTAACTGGATTCTTACTGAGTTCGCAGAGGACCTTGCTCCGATTGTGACCCACCTTTTCAACGCCTCATACGCAGAGGGTACAGTTCCTGTAGGCTGGAAGTCTGCAAACGTGGTCCCGGTGCCAAAATTTGCCGGTGCATGTCAAGCTCGTGACATGAGACCAGTGTCCCTCCTCTCAGTCTTAGCAAAGCTTCTAGAGAGATGCATCTTGAAAAGGCTGCTACCCTCCATCCAGTCAGTCATCAAGAACCAGTACGCCTATGTAAAGGGTTCGTCAACGACCCTGGCTCTTGTTCGCATGGTGCAAACGTGGCTGACAGCTGTGGACGCAAACAAGCCGACGCTCGTCAGAGCCATCTTCGCTGACATGAGTAAGGCGTTCGATCGCGTGGACCATGCTCTGCTTCTCCAGCGTGTCATTGACATTCACGTCAGCCCTCGTATGCAGAGATGGATTTTCAGCTTCTTACAGAACCGACGGCAGAGAGTGGTTATGGACCGGGAGAGCAGCTCCTGGCGCACCCTAACGTCAGGG
>NC_049980.1:527853-531050 GCF_000003815.2 Branchiostoma floridae | reverse complement strand
GATATGCCGATGACGTTTCTCTGTCGAGGACTATTCCTGTGCCTTTGCCGATCAGGATACAACTGTTGAAGAGGAGTCTACACATCTTAACTCCTGGGCAGAAGACAACAGGATGACGTTGAACGGTGGGAAGAGTTTACTTCTCCAGATCTGCTTCAGCAAATCTGCTCCGATTCCACCTATGATCACACTTGGAGGCCAACCAGTCCCATCCGTTGACTGTGCCAAGGGGCTAGGTTTCTACATGGACAAGAACCTCACCTTCGACGAACAGATCTCTGCAATGATCAGTAAAGCATCGCGCAGACTATATTATCTGCGTCTGTTGACGAAGCAAGGTACCAGTATAACGGACCTGATACAGATATACCTGTCACTTGTACGTCCAGTACTTGAGTATGGCCATGTGATACTGGTCGGGTGCAGTAAGGAGCAGGAACTGGCCATCGAGAGGGTACAGCGCCGGGCCCTGCGCATCATCTCCCTTGGAGGTAGACGCAGTGTGCCCGACTTGCCAACACTGAAGGTCAGACGGGAGGAGGCAGCGGTACAGCTGTTTGAACGCATGCTCAAGGAAGACCACCCCCTACATGACATGGTTCCACCCACAAGAACAGGGGCCACGGGACGCACACTTAGAAACTCTAGGACAATCAGTTTACCAAAAGCCCGTACTAAGAGACTCAGCAAGTCCTTCCTCCATAGCGCCATCCGTCTATACAACAAGAAGGTTACACAGTAGTGCTATGAACACTTGTTGTTAGCCATTACCTGTACTGCTTGTTAACTCGGTACCGTTTTCTAACACGTTGATTTTAATCTATTATGTATGTTATACAAATGTTAACTGGAATCTACAAGTCGTTGTTTGTATGCAGCTATTGTTATTATGTGTTTTGTGTGGCTTTGGTAAGCCTGACGTGTGTAATAAGGTCAAAATTCGGGTGAATGTGTGTTTGCCCGCGAGAACCTTAATAAAAATAAAACATTGAACAAAACTCATCAGCGGAATTCCAGTACCGAGAGAGCTTCATCACTGGAACAAAGTAATTCATCACTGGGAAAGCAGTAATGAACCCTACATGTGTGGCGAGTGTGGGTACAGAACAGCTAACAAGTCTACTCTTTGTGTACATATGAGAACTCATACAGGTGAAAAACGTTACCAGTTTAAACAGTGTCACTATTCATGTGCCGTTAAGTCCAGTTTGGACCGACACCTAGCAAAGCATTCTGGTAAAAACCTTACATGTGTGGTGAGTGTGGATACAGGGCAGCACAGAAGTCTCGCTTAGCCCAACATGTAAGAACTCTGACATACAGGTGAGAAGCCCTACAAGTCTGACCTGTGTGACTATTCTGCTGCTCAAAAATCTAATTTAGATCAACATATAGCCGAAAACACTGGTTAGAAGCCCTATATGTGTGCAGAGAGTGGGTACAGTACAGACAAAAACTCTACCTTCTCCGTTACATATGAAAACTCACGCAAGAGAAAAACCTTTCATTTTGCAATGTGACCATTTTGTTGCACTTATTCTACCTTGGACAGCCATCTAGCCAAACACACTGGTTCGAAACCCTACATGTGTGGTGGGTGAGGGTAAAAATTCTGTCTTATGTTATCTTCTGAGAAGCCATTCTTTTACAAAAAAGCTACCAGCACATTTGTAAGTAGTGCAGATTGCAACATTCCTGCTTTGAGGGGCATTGCCGTACGTTCAGTTCAGTTCAGTCATCCGTCCGGTGACACTGTAAAGTTCCTCCAGGCAGCTCTACAAACATATGTATTTTCTTATTTCTGTTGTTTCTCTTGTTGTATACAAGGAAATTTCTCAAAGAAGATGACTTCTTTTTAGAAAACCATTTAGTCCACGAATAAAGAATGCTTTTCGTAATTCTTACAGTATTTTTTTAAAGTAAGATTACGACTTCTAAGACTACTGACACCTTACAAAAATGTCGTGGTTCAGTTAAGCAGTAAAATAAGTATGTGATGTGAATTTTGTCACTATTTTGCTAACATGTACACTCTATTTTGGTACAATAATGATTATGCTATTCCGAGCGTATTTGAATTATGAAGAATTTTAAAGAATGCTTATGTCATTTGAAATAAACGCTATGGCTGATACCTACGAATACAATTGACTCAATATATGTTGTATGCTCATTACTGACAAGCGAAACTACGGTAAAAACACCTTTTTGTTTGTTTAACCGTTTACAGCGTGTAACGTTACTAGTATTTCCTCATTTTGCAGCTGCTATCTATACGATTTACAGCACAGCCTAAAACTTTATTTAGCAAACAGACGGAAATTGACTTGCGCACTAAAAGGATAACCAGGTACAGAATACATTCTTGGTCCGTCAAGTTCACCTTTGACCTACGATAAGTTCACCTTTGACCGTGAATTCTCATAAAACGCTTCGGGGATTGTGTGAAAGGTTTTCAACCAACGTTGGAAGCAGGTAAGAACTTGAATTATGCTAAATGACTGTCTTATCGTAAAGCAGAATCGCTGTAGGTCGTATCTATGGTGTAAGGGTCGCATTGGGCGGGAAAATATTAAAGAATTTTCGTGGTGTGAAATCTTCGAAGGGGGAGGGGGGCGACACGACATGTTAGTCTCTGGAGACAAAGGGAGGTCGTATTTTCTTGTATATTAAATCTGGTGTATTATTTTCAGCCCGTAGCAACCCATTTTTGTAATAACTTAAAAAGATAAGGCTCAATTTCGTCCTCATTACTAAGAAACTTGGGTACCTAATGGCTGCAAATAATACAGCAGATGTATTACATAATATACAGAACATGCGACCTCCCTTTGTCTCGAAAGACTAACGTGGTGTCGCCCCCTCCCTCTTTCAGGAACCTCCTCGAACACTGGACCCCTATGTTACGTCCCTTCCGATAGACAATGGCCTGACTTACAGCATCCTGTCTTCCTTAAGCTTTGTGGTCTCCCATCCAAGTACTGACCCTATATTATAACTTATACTATATAGTTACACGTATACTAAATATACACGATAAAATGGTGATTTTCTAAACATTTTTAAACCCTCTTTGTAATCAGCAGATTTGTAGCCTCTACCAGGCTCCACAGCACGGGCAAACTTACCTCATAGGCCCTGTCAGACGTTGGTGGGGTCACGTGGTCTTTGGTTACGTGTGCAACGCATGCCGAGTG
>NC_049980.1:495469-525478 GCF_000003815.2 Branchiostoma floridae | reverse complement strand
TTCGGGTCACACACGGAACACGTACCCGGGCGCTTCAGCACGGGCGATCCGACAACAATACCTTGGCCTACCGCCCGAGGGCTGACCGCACTCTCGGACCTCTCTCTCATTTAACAAAAGTGGTGTCGACGTGCGGTTTTCGGCATCATATTCGTCACTAATCTACCTACCCGGGAGATCACTGTGATTTTGGACACCGCTTTCGTTTTTTTTTCTATATCATCTCAAAGTTGGGACATACAAACATGGCGAACGCACCTTGAAAGTGACCTTCTTTCAGCGAATTTCTAGAACTTCCACACCGACTGACAAAGACGGCGCCTTCCTTTTACGCCCCTCTAACGTTTCCGCATGGAAAACAATTTACGGCGCATGTTTGGACATGTCTGAGAGGCAAAGTTTCGCCGTAATTTTGAATCGGCAAATCGAGCCGCCATTTTCCCAAATGCCGCACATGAGGCGTTTTGTCGTAAATGGACCAGACCAAATTCTGACAGGTGTGTGCCCGTGCACAGGTCGATGGAATAGAAATTGCCCGAATAGACAAATAACACAACAGAGGAGTGACTTACTACTAGCTGGCCAATACTTTGCAACCCATTCTCTCTATCACATACTGGCACTACTCCTTATCGGTTACTAGTCTTTTCGTCCCCTAGACCATTCGTCCCCGGGGATCCCCTGGATGTTTCGTCCTCGGATGATGCTTGTCTATGCAACAAGTTATTGTCAAGTCACAAAATTTCTATAAGAGTTTTTATCAAACTTCTATTAAAAAAAGTACATTTTTGATTTGTTTAGTCTTCCACTTCCGATAACCGGCACAAAACGGACGAGTAAGAAATTTTCATGCCGCCGGGTCCGCCATCTTGGATGTTTGCGCGTGTTGCAAAGCGCTCGTGCGAACCTTTTACCGAGTTTGTCTGAGTAAATAAGCAAACTTATAGGAAACTTTAACAACATAATCGACTGTGTGCACATTTTGAAAAACTTTAGGATATTCATGTTGGTGAATTCATGAATTATATTGTAGTCAGAGTATGGCACCGTCCAGCGGAGGAATGAGCAACTATTTTCCCGATATAAGCTTTTCCAAAGTATTAGAAAATGCTTTCAAAGCATAAGATTTAATCACTACGGAATAGGACGTGATAAAATTTCTTATAAGTTGCCTTTTGGGGGTTAAACACTGTAACATGACGAGGACGAAAGAACCATGACGAAGACGAAACATCCAAAACGGGGACGAAAGGACTAGGGGACGAAAGATCTAGGGGACGAAAAGACCTGATACCCTCCTTATCAAGTTTTGCCAGCTATCTCCTCTTGTATGTTATGTCTATTTCTGTATTTGGGTATGCTACTTTTAGTGACCTGTGGAGCATAGTGTCTAGGCTAACAGAACTTATATTTTAGCAGAAAGTTGCACTCTTGACTTATTATATTTTTCTTTTCAAATTTTTTGTCCATTAGGTCAGACATGGCAGAGGAAGGAAATAGGTGTCCCACTGCTGTTCCTCTCAACTTCTCTAATAGGTCTCCTATTGGAGTTTCATTGGACATGGCTGCAGGCATGTTTGAAGAGAAGTCGACAGGAACCAAAAGCAGTTTGGACGATGATTCAGAAGGTCATACTGGAGAGAAACCTTACATGCATGGCGAGTGTGGGGACAGACCAGCACAGAAGTCACACATATCCCAACATGTACGAACTCATGCCGGTGAGAAACCCTACAAGTGTGGAGAGTGCAAGTACAAGACAGCTCGCAGGGCTAACCTATCCAAACATATGAGAACACATACAGGTGAAAAACCCTACAAGTGTGACCTGTGTGACTATTCTGCTGCTGACAAAACCGCTTTGAACCTACATGTAGCCAAACACACTGGTAAAAAACCCTACATGTGTGGCGAGTGCGGGTACAGGACAGCTAACAAGTCTCACTTATCCCAACATGTAAGAACTCATACAGGTGAGAAGCCGTACAAGTGTGACCACTGTGACTATTCTGCTGCCCAAAAAAATCATTTGGATGAACATGTAACTGTACACACCGGTGAGAAACCCTTCATGTGTGGAGAGTGTGGGCACAGGACAACTAACAGGGGTAATCTTTCCAGACATATGAGAACTCATACAGGTGAAAAACCCTACAAGTGTGACAAGTGTGACTATTTTGCTGCTCAGAAAGTCAGTTTAGACGAACATATAGCCAGACACACAGGTGAAAAACCCTACATGTGTGGCAAGTGTGAGTACAGGACAGCTTGCAAATCTGACTTAACCAAACATTTAAGAACTCATACAGGAGAAAAACCTTATAAATGTGACCAGTGTGACTCATCTTTTGCCGTGAAATCCCATTTGAACCGACATCTAACAAAACATTCTGGTGAAAAACCTTACATGTGTGGCGAGTGTGGGTACAGGACAGCTTGCAAATCTGACTTAACCAAACATTTAAGAACCCATACAGGAGAAAAACCTTATAAATGTGACCAGTGTGACTCATCTTTTGCCGTGAAATCCCATTTGAACCGACATCTAGCAAAGCATTCTGGTGAAAAACCCTACATGTGTGGCATGTGCGGGTACAGGACAGCACGGAAGTCTTACTTATCCCAACATGCAAGAACCCATACACATGAGAAGAGCCAACAAGTGTGACCACTGTGACTATTCTGCTGCCCATAAATCTCGTTTGGATAAACATGTAGCCAAACACACCCAACATGTGTGAGAGAGCTCATACAGGTGAAGATCTCTACAGGTGTAACCCATGTGACTCAGAAATCCACTTTGGGCCAACATGTAGCAAAACACTGATGAGAAGCTCTACATGTGAGGAAAATACAGGTACAGGACAGCTGAAAGGTCTACCTTGTTTTTGCTAATGGGAACTCGTACAGATGGAAACCTTACGAGTATGACCTATGTGACTATTTTGTTGCATGACTGTACGGAAATCAACTTTGGACAGCCACATAGCCAAACACCTTAGACTTTAGTTCCTCCCGCAACACTGTTGCATTGGTCGACTCGACTAGCCAAACACACTGGTTAGAAAATCTATGTGTGTGAGGAGTGCAGAGCAGCTAAAAGTTTTACCTTACCTGTACATATGAAAACTCACACAGGTCGAAATCTTAGGCTTAAGCTTAGGTCACATTTCCAAACCGGCTTTCGTGAGCAAAAAAAATGGTATGAAGGACGTCAAAGCACACAAAATATCAAAATAAGATTCCTGAACATGATTTTTGTATATTTCTAGGTATACATTTAATTTTTTTGTTTCTTAAAATATCCTGGCTGGCCCATAGTTTGGAAATGTGACCTTAGCCTTACAAGTGTGACCAGGAAATCTACGTTGGACAGCCATGTAGCCAAACACACCGGTAATATAGAAACCTACATGCGTGTGTGGGGAGTGAGGTTAAAAATCAGTCTTACCTTACCTTTGGAGAAGCCATACTTGTACAAGAAAAGCTACTTGTGTAAATAGTGTCCTTGTCAGCAGTTTGAATTGCAAATTGCAACATTCCCACTTGGAGGGGCATTACCCTACCACATCACTACAAAAAATGTGTTTTCTTATTTCTCTTGTTTCTTATACACACTTATAAAAGATTCTCAAAACAAGAAAACTTTTCTTTGAAAATCATCTTGTGCACGAAGACAAAAAAAACATGTTTTTTCCTATTTAATCCTAAGTAAGTATCTTTCTTACATCATTTTTCTAAAGTAAGAGTGTTCTTCTAAATTCTGTTTTTTCTCAAACATGATAAGAAAATAATCTTTCTGAATATAAGATCAAATAATAAATGGTATAAGTAGTGTTATGCACAGAAAAGACATAGCAATTTAGAGTAGAGATGAAAAAAAAACATAATAGTGCAAAGTCATGCAACTCTAATTGGTCAATTTGCTAACTGCCATGCTATCATTAGTTGAACTACTAATTATGATGGACAGTCTTTTGTTTGTCACATTGGCCTTGTTGTTAATCCATCATGTCACATTGGCCTTGTTGTTAATCCATCATGTCCGCTGAGTAATGAAGGTGTAACTCTAGTTCACCTTTATTCGCGGGGTAACCTTTATCCTCTGTATTTAACACCAGGGTATTTCGGTATATCAAGTTCTGTTTCTGGAGCTATGTTTGGGGTACCCGGATTGAGGAATAACACGACGTGAAGTTGCTCAAAACACGAGAATCCACACGAAACGTGCCAATTCTCAAACGCCGCTATCTTTGCACGTGTGCGGAGTTACTGTAGCGTGACGGTAACCGCACGCGTGTAAAGATAGCGTCGCTTGAAGAATAGCACGTTTCGTGCCGATTGACGAGTTTTGAGCAACTTCACGCAAACTCCGAACGCGTGCATTACCTCGCCCCGTGCTGACTTCGCACGCTTGTGCACAGAACGGACACGCGTTTTCGTGGGCGCAAAAGCGACGGGCATAGCGGCGGACATTGCAACATTGCGCGTGCCGAGGTACCTCGCGTAGTCAACAGACACGTGCATGACCTCAAAGCAACCCGAATTGGCACGTAATCCATGTACACAAGAAGCGGAAAGCGGTGGCGTAAAACGGAGCGCATTGATACGATGAGTAACGTGTCGCAAACGTCGGACTTGAAATGCGTAAATTTCCTTTAAAAAAACAGGAGTCTACAGCGGTAGATTGGAACATCATAGCCGCTATTTTGCAACGCACAATGCTTTGCGAGGTCGGGCGTACAATTCCTCATTATAACCGAATAGAAAGTCGCACGACGTGCGTTACCTCATTACAGAGCCCAGCATTTGCACAGCGTAAACAACATATTTTGTGTAAACAAACATTTTTGACGCAGCGATACAAAGCTAGTAGTAGATGATTACTTATTTACAAAGAACTTACAACGAAAACTGATGATTTAGTTTGGTACTTTGGAGGAGCGAGTAGTAAACTTGCAAGCGATACGAGGAATTATGCTCCGCCGACACCGTAACATTTTCTACTATATCTAACCAATCTATTTACGGCGTACGTAGCTGAAAATAAATGATAAACATTACAAAACAGAATTCATACCTTGTACTATGTGTGACTTAACCACAGCTTCCCAAAGGCTGGCTCGCTGAATCTAAACAAGTAGTGACGTAGGTTGTAAATAAGGAGCTGAAAGAAACGGCCCGACTGTAAACACGATTGTTGTTCGAATGACGCGGCTAAACAAAATAGGCACGCATGCGCGCTGCTTACCCACGTGTTACCTAGGCAACCAACAAGCGCAAAGCATCTCGGTCTGGGCGATACTATTTATTTTTAGCTGCATAGGATCTAGCCAAGCGATCGTAACAAAAAATACGTATCATTTTGTTCCGCCTGGCTGTCATGTCACTTTAATCAAGAGCTTTGACGAATTCTTCGGGGATTTTTCGGAAATACCACGTCAATCCATGGGATTCCCTGGGACGAATTATCTTTTTCTTTCTAAATTATAAAATATTCCATTTCAAAGTTTATTTACGGTTGTGTTGTTTTTCCACTTGTGCGGAAGGCAACCATAGTCCCCGACCCTCCTGATGAGGATGGGACTAGGTGAGGTGAGGTGAGGTGTTTTTCCCGTCCGCTCCCAGGGACGCAGTGTTAATGGGTCGGTATAGTGTTCCTGGCTCAACTTCCGGCATGGTCCTTACTTTTTATTAGATTGAGCAGCGTCAGCAAGCCAAGTTTTGCCATTCGATCAAAATATATTTGTATAATCAAGTATGTTACAACCTCTTAGAATTCATTTCATTTTCTTGGATGACTTAGATCGAAATATGAAAGAAGAGGAATCCGTACTAAGCGATATTTTGGGGGGTGTAAAAACATCTGTCTGCATTAGGGGTGGGTATCGGTTCGGTGTACCGGTACAAAACCGGTTTTTCTTATTGTACTGGTCCGGAAAAACCGGACCTAAAAAAAATCGGGGACCGAATGTTGGACCTATTAGAAAAAAAAACGGATTATATGATCAGGAATCCACGCGTTTTCGGGCACACTGGTCAAAGAAAATAACAAGAGCGAAGCAGACTAGAGTTTATAGTCATTTCTACAGAGTTTTCCAGTCAATCGTACAGAGGCAGTTAGTCTTGCAGGATTTTAGAACGCCAGTGGGAGTTAAATATTCCACAAAACATACTGTGGTGTGAATATGGTAACGTAAGTTGTAACTTATTTTGATAACACTATTGGGTTACATGTCTTGGGAGAAACGACAGATTATAACCTTCTGTTGGCTGCAACGTCGGGGGTAAATTTTGGCAATTGAAATACAACGATAACTACCGTTTTCATTCTTGTTCCTATATAACTTATAACTACCGTTTTCATTTCACACCCAGCCAAGAAAACTCCCTTATATTATAAGGGAGTTTTCTTGGCTGGGTGTGATGAAATGAAAACGGTAGTTATAAGTTATATAGGAACAAGCATAATAAATACAAAATCTTAGCGGAAGGTGTCGGGAAATTCAGATGGAATTTTAATAGTTTCTTAACATAGGCTCTGGCCAAGCCATCGTAACAAAAAGATACGTATTATGTAGTTCTCTCCATCTAGCCATTGTGTCACTTCACATAAGAGCCTTGGCGAATTCTTTGGGGATTCTACCGAACTACCACTTCAATCCGCTAGACTCCCTGGGACGAGTAACCTTTTTTTAACATTGTAAAATACTCCATTTCAGAATTCATTTACGATTGGTTTGATACAATTATTACCTCCCCGTCTGTTTGGTATGTTTCATTTCATATCCATCTATAATCTTATATACATCTTATCAAGGAGGTTAAAAAAAGGGTGGAGACAATTTCACCGCGTCGATCATTTTGAGTGACACATCCTGCACGAAACATTTTCTTTATCCTTGGTTCATTATTGGTGTTGTTAGCAGCTTATAATACAGAGTGATGGAAATCATTCTATAATGTCTTGAATATACGCATCTCATTTGAATGAACTCCGTACGATGTGTTCTATCTCCAACATGTTCATGTTGGGGGATACACGATCGGAGAATTCGGAAAGGACTTAACATTCATGATCCATTTGTTTTCAAACATGTCTCAATTTTCAGATTTGTATCAATTTACTTATGAATTTCTATTAAATCATCAACGTACCGTGTTGCCGACGAGTGATGAACACCATTGTATAATGTATTGAGTACTTGCATCGGCAACGTTCTCCATGGCATGCAAATCAAAGTATATCTGGCTGATTCGAATGAAGTACGATATGTTCTAGTTCCAACTTGTTCCTGTCGGTGGAGACACGATCAGAGAATTTGGAAAGGACTTTACATTCATGATCCATTTGCTTTCAAATATGTCTCATTTCAAATGTATCAGTTTACTTGTGAATTTCTATATATTAAATTATCAACGTACCGTGTTTCCGACGTTTGTAATAGCGGCCCGGCTGGAAGTAGTTGCTGACGAATTATGACCATGGTATACACTTACCTTTGATGCTTCAAAAGTAACGACACTAGTATGGTGTGACGTACTGTACATGTACTAGTATATGTACATGTGTTGTTGATAAAAAAACGCCTAGAACAGTTTTTAGACGTGTCAGAAATACATGTAATACGTACTGGAAGTAATGTTAATTTACGCAAAGAGCCAGCGCCAAGACAAATAACTTTTAATAAACAAGACATGAAAACAAATTCTTTTTAAAAAATGGAGCTTTTCTTGAACACAAACTCAACACCAATCTATTCAGGGCAATTTTCCCATTGTTTTTGTTTCAAGCGGTTGTTTCCAAGTAAAGGTTTCTATTGTTATACTGACAAGCAGCTTTCTTGGGTGGTTGTTTTTTTCTTTGGGCACTTATCTTTATATTTTACCGTATCTTGTTTATTCCATACTTCGTATATAAATGTATTTTGGAATGGATCCAATGTTATCGTTAGGAAGGAAGACAATGTGAAAGGAATTATGATAAAGTTCCTACCACCAAATTAAATGAAGGCGTAACAAAGTCCAAATTTTAAAGAAAAACAGTTTGAATCTCCTTATTCGAAGGTGGAAAACGGAAAGAATCAACCATTAATTTGCAAGAAAAGACTTTTCGTTTTTCTTCTTGTTCCTCAAATGTCATTTATTGTAGGGTAAGTCAAGACGCAACTTGTGTTAGTAAAACCAAGCTCCTTGGTAAAATCGTTGTTCTGAACACAGTTAATAGAAGGTAAGTTTCAATCTTCATGCAAACCAGAACAGAAATGTTTCGTCATAACAAGATGTTGAAAGAGATCAACATACATTCAAGTAAAACGGCGTGAGAAACTCTTCCTCCGACCAAGGAGGTTGTTTTTTAAACCTCCTTGCTCCGACTTGTTCCGACAGTTCACACCGACCTACTTACATATAACAAAAGGTAAGTTGATAGGTGATAATGATGAATGAATGAAGACGTCTATAGTGTAGTGTCTTTCACGACCCGACGGTCAGACTGTACTGTCGTTTTTTAGTAATAGTTAGCGCTGATGTGTTGCAGGACATTTTGGACATTCAAGTCACAGCGAGGTGTGAACAATAGAGTGTGCACCAGAGTCCGGGACGTGACGTTCTAGACACAGATGTGTATTACAATCTTTGGCTTTTGTCTGTTTCGTGACAAAATAAAAGAAACAAACATTTACCACCCCCACCCCCCGCGTTTGCCATAAAAAATATTTGGCAATATTATTATACACAAGCTTCGGGCATTGGAGTTATTGTTCTTGTAAAGGAGCGATATTACAATCTTTATACTATAAAAGTCTATTCAATATTGTTACTTTATATAATTTATTGTATAAACTACTCTTCATACAAAATGCGCCTTACTTAGTTGAAACCAGAAGGTTAGGATAAACGAACGTAGTGTTAGGATTAACAAAATATCGTCAACAGAACTGAACGACACACACACGCGCACACATATAGAACTGAACGACACACACAGACACATACACACACTTCAGAACAACACAACTGCTGTAGCTCTTGCTATGGCAAACTGTTCTTCCTTCGACCAAGGAGGCTTTACTTGTAATTAACCTCCTGCTCCGACACTTCAAACCACTGATGGAGCTTCGATATACTGTTCCTGCGTATTGGAGAGAAAACAAACAGAAACTCATTATCCATCTCAAAGGTATTTGCCAACATCTTAAAAAACGGTAGGGTTTTACATGAAGTTTGAAATGAAATAACTATATAATAGCTGAGCGTAGATTTAATTTGTCAGAGGAATCTAGCCGTCTGCCATTGCTGAATGAGATTAGATACAAGCCCCACATATTTTGTTAGTATTATTTCGTGCACCGTAACCGTGAGAATTCCTAGTTCAACAAGTCTGCTACATTCAAGTTTTCCCGCACAGCCCGCGGCCGCCTTTGGTCATGCCGCTTCGGGCTCGCGACAAAGCGGTGGCGCCATGGTGTCTGGGAGGTACCATTCTCGCATGTTGTGGAAAAATTATTTGTAGTTTGAAAATATCTGGATAAACTAACACTGACATATATAGCCACAAAACATGACTTTCCGTGTCAAGTTTCGCAAACAACAGTTTATCTACCGAGTTTAACGGGATAAAGTCAATTATGAGATGCTTTATCAGAAATTGTGTTTCATTACTCTTTCCGACTTTGAGTCGTCTTTCCTCCTTGTAAGCAAAAACGAAGCTTGTCACTGAACATTGACGAAGAAAATCATGATATCTCGTGAGCACACCAAAGCACGCCATTTGCCGGCAACGTACACCGAGAAGCATCATCACAAAATACTCCAGGATTATCGATTGTAAACAAGACATCTTCGTACTACACGATAAATGTCGCTTGCCCAATAATACAAACATGTACTTAATTTTTATTATTGGACTTAAATAACAGCTTTACGATCGTAATCATGTTTACAATTTCATACTTAGAGTCTACATTTTAAAACACATGTGCGCCTCAATTAAAGGCTTTTTTTTTTTTATATCGAAAACACTGTATAGTAAATGCTAGTACAAAATGGCGGTGATCTTTGTTTATAGTTTCACGCAATGCTAACATTTACCGGCGTGCCTTCTCCGCCATGGCTTGGATACTTGTCCACTTGGTCAAATAAGCCTTCCCATTTGGTATGCAGAAGCTTGAGTAGAGTCAGTTTCAAGTCAAGTCCATTTTACCTCCGCAAGGAATGATGCCGAGTCTTTACTCAGCGCGGGAAAATGTATCCGTGTGTGCCCGGCCACGGCTACGTGCGGGCACCGCTGAAATTGAAGAAACGCACGCGTAATGGGGCCGGATTTAGCGCCGAGTCTACCGGGGCGGGAAAATATAGCCAGGTATGCCCGGCCACGGCTACGTGCGGACACCGCTGAAATTGAAGAAACGCACGTAATGGGTCCGAATTGAGACCCTAGTCTTCACCCGGGGCGGGAAAATATAGCAGTGTATGCCCGGCCACGGCTACGTGCGGGCACCGCTGAAATTGAAGAAGCGCACGTAATGGGACCGGATTTAGCGCCGAGTCTACCGGGGCGGGAAAATATAGCCATGTATGCCCGGCCACGGCTACGTGCGGACACCGCTAAAATTGAAGAAACGCACGTAATGGGTCCGAATTGAGACCCTAGTCTTCACCCGGGGCGGGAAAATATAGCAGCGTATGCTCGGCCACGGCTACGTGCAGGCACCGCTGAAATTGAAGAAGCGCACGTAATGGGGCCGGATTGACTGCCAAGTCTACCGGGGCGGGAAAATATAGCCATGTATGCCCGGCCACGGCTACGTGCGGACCGCTAAATTGAAAAAAAAAACGCACGTAATGGGGCCGGATTGAGGCCCTATTCTTCACTCAGAGCGGGAAAATATAGCCATGTATGCCCGGCCACGGCTACGTGCGGACCGATAAATTGAAAAAAAAAAACGCACGTAATGGGTCCGAATTGAGACCCTAGTCTTCACCCGGGGCGGGAAAATATAGCATTGTATGCCCGGCCGTGCGGACATCGCTAAAATTGAAGAAGTGCACGTAATGGGCCTTTACCTGAGGCGAGCGTGCAAAGATAGCGGCACGAGAGCATTGGCACGTTTCGTGTTGATCCTCGTGTGAAGAGAAACTTCACGTCGTGTTATTCCTCATATTACGGTCCCCATATATACCTGATCAAGTCGATGGAGGGTGGTCTCAAACTGCATTATATTGACAAAAATGCAATTTGAAACCACCGTCTATCATCGTGATTTCCCTTAATATCCTGTTTTTAGGTACAACGAATATACACATTATAGGTTACCCTGCAAATAAAGGTGAACTAGCGTTATACAGGCCGTTCCAAAGCCTGACGTTGTGCTAATTTCCTACAAAATTTGTACAGCATCTGTTAATCCACTTTTAAAAGGCGATATGTAACTCAATGACAAAGGTACATGTATTTTCGTCACAGCAAATATAGGCTACCTGATAACTGACTTTGTACTGACATCGTACAAAAACGTTGTTCTTTAGTTTGTCAGTGTACTAAGAGGCTGTGATGTTAATTTTCTCACTATTTTGCTAACCTGTTCAGTGTACACTATATTGGTACAATAATGTTTATGCTTTTCTCGGCGTATTAAACATTATAAAGAATTGTAAAGAAAGAAGTCCTTTTATATAATGGGACCGCTTTGGATGATAAGTAACACTACAGTTGATTCCATAAAAGTTTATACATGTATGCCCGACAAGTGAAAAATAAACACTTTTTTTTCAACATCGAAGTTCATCTGTTTTGGTAGAATACATTATATACAAATGCTGACACTTTATACCCAACACTAGAATTGTAAATTTAGTGTTGGATATAAAGTGTCAGCACTTTTCTATATTAAAATACTATAACAGTAGAAGCCGCTTAATTGCACGGCCTATGTGCCAGTGAATTTCGTGCAATTCTCCGGCTGGTGCAATGATACGAAGTTATCTAGCTGGACCGCACAGTTTTGGGATTTTAGGATTCCGTGCAGTTAACAGAAGTGTGTGTTAATCCGGTGTGGAATTAACTGGCTTCTACTGTATCATTATTATAGGGACTTTATTTACCCTCTAAATTTTCGGACGAAGTCTTTTTTAATGTTTTACAGCTTTAATAACTTCAGCTCCAGCCTCTTCAACACTACAGTATTCGAAACTTCTAATTGTTTCTCTTCTTTTAACACCAGCACCTGTTCTAGTCCAGCAAGATCTATCGGCTCACCTATCGCTACGTCTTCGCCTATCGGATATGGTATTACTCCACCGCCTCGCGACCGCACACATACCAAACCAGTCAGGACCTGTGTGATCAACTTTCAATCTATCCGCAATAAGGTACCTGAACTGCACGCATTTTGCGAAGCTGTGCAACCAGACATTGTTGTTGGCACTGAGACGTGGCTGGACTCGTCAGTGGGCAGCAGCGAAATCTTTCCGGACACGTACAATGTGTTCAGGAGAGACAGAGCTGGCCGGGGAGGGGGTGTGCTTGTTGCTGTAAAGAACAACATCATAGCAACCCACCACCCAGACCCGGACTGTCCCTGCGAGTTGACTTGGGTCAGGGTCCATCTGGCTAACAGTAAGTCCATCTACATAGGGGCCTACTATCGCCCCCCCTCAGCTGGTCATGATGATTTTGTAGCGCTAGAAAGATCAGTGCTGCAAATGCGGGCTAATAACAACAATGCCCACATCTGGCTAGCAGGTGACTTCAACCTGCCGGATGCGACCTGGAACCCTGAAGCTAATACCACCGCTTCCAATCCATCCACTCTCACTAGCAATTACATCAGCCTTGCCAACGACTGTGGTCTGGAACAAATGGTCTGCGAACCAACACATACAGTGGGGCAAACTTCGAACACCCTGGATTTGTTTCTCACCACAAATTCCACCTTAGTGGAGAGAGTCAAAATCTTGCCAGGTCTCAGCGATCATGACATCCCGCTGATTGATGTTCAAGTAAAGCCCCAAACATCAAACACAAAAGATCGGCTCATATACCTGTGGAGGAAAGCTAACATCGATGCACTCCAACAGGATATGGTAACATACAGCCGAGAGTTCGCAGACCAGGCTCAGCACAATACTGCCTCAGAAAACTGGGAGCTGTTTAAGGCAGCCGTTAGTGGTGCTGCCAATAAGCATGTCCCATGGAAAAAAGTGAGGCCACAATCCAGCAAACCCTGGATAACATCCCAGATTCGCAAAGCTATGCGTAAGCGGTCTGAACTTTTTTCCAAGGCTAGGAGGTCCAACTCCAGTGAAGCCTGGGCAAAGTTCAAGAGGTGTAGGAAGGGAGTTAAGCAGAGAGTTAGGAAGGCCCACAGGGATTACGTCTCCAACTATCTGGAGTCTAACATCGAGGAAAATCCCAAGGCCTTTTGGAGCTATGTCAAATCCATCAGAGAAGACTCTACTGGTGCGTCAGCCCTAAGACATCAGGGGGTGCTAACATCTGACCCCAAAGAAAAAGCCGATGCACTGGGGGCCCAGTTTGAGTCAGTGTTTACCAGGGAGGATAAGACCACCGTTCCTACCCTTGGTGAACCCAAAGCTCCAACTATCCCCTCCCTTAACATCACAGTGGAGGGGGTAGCCAAACAGCTCTCCTGTCTTAACCCCAGCAAGGCCACAGGACCAGACGGAATACCACCTCGCCTCCTGAAGACTGTAGCCGAACAAATTGCGCCAATATTACAGGTCATATTCTCCCAGTCAATATCCACGGGAGATGTTGCTGAAGATTGGAGAACAGCTAACATCGCTCCAATCTTCAAAAAGGGGGACAGAACCTTGCCTGCAAACTATAGGCCGGTGTCTCTGACATCGGTCTGTGGTAAAGTGCTCGAACATATCGTGCACAGCCACATGATGAAACATCTAGACACCCATTGCATTCTGTCCCCAGCGCAACACGGCTTCAGGAAGGGTCTGTCCTGCGAGAGCCAGCTGGTGCTAATCCTCCAAGACCTGGCCAAAAACATGGACCAGAACAAACAGGTCGATGCCGCGGTGCTTGACTTTAGCAAGGCATTCGATACAGTGCCTCACGAACGTCTGCTGAGCAAGCTCGAGCACTATGGCATTTCTGGACTACTTCAGTCTTGGCTTAGGGCCTTCCTTACGGAGAGAACCCAGAGTGTCGTCTTTGACGGTGGAACATCTAAAGCTGTTAAGGTCACCTCTGGAGTTCCGCAGGGTACTGTTTTAGGCCCTCTGCTCTTCCTGCTCTACATTAACGACCTACCCGATTCCGTAGACTCACATGTTCGTCTATTTGCTGACGATTGCTTGATTTATCGAACTATCAGCAAGCCTTCTGACGCTCAAGATCTGCAGTCTGACCTCGATGGCTAATGGCAAAATCGTTGGCTTATGTCGTTCAACCCCTCTAAATGCCACATCCTCCATATCACCCGTAAGAAACACCCCATCTTAACACAGTACTCCCTCTGTGGAGAAGCCCTCACCGGTGTTAAGTCCCACCCCTATCTTGGAGTACAACTGTCCGACGATTTGCGGTGGGACACCCATATCAACCACGCCACTAGCAAAGCTGGTAAGGTCCTAGGGGTCATTCGGCGCAACTTGACCCATTGTCCATCCAGGGTCAAGGCCACTTGTTACAAAGCGCTGGTACGGCCCCACTTGGAATATAGTGCCACCGTCTGGGACCCGTACACCAACAAAGGGATACAGGCGGTGGAGGCCGTCCAGCGCAGGGCAGCCCGAGTGACCCTCAATGACTACCGGCAGACTAGCAGCGTGACACAAATGCTCAATGACCTGCAGTGGCGTCCTCTCTCCGAAAGGAGGAGGAACGCCCGCCTCACCTTCTTTTATAAGTTAGTTAACAACAAGATTGACATAGACACACAGAACCTACTGATTCCGACCCAAGGGCGAACCCGAGGCAGCCATCAACATAAGTACAAACCAATCTTTGCAAGAACAGACACATACAAGTACTCATATTTTCCTAGAACAATCCCGGAGTGGAATTCCCTGCCTGGTGCGGTAGTAAGTGCTCCCACAGTTGAGAGCTTCCGCGCCAGGCAGGAGGGCTGCCCGCCCTAACCCGGGACCTCAGCTCCCCCCCTACTTTGCCCCTTGCGGGGTTATATGGGGGTAACCCATGATGATGATGATGATGATGATGACAATTTGCGGCGTGTATTTTCTCATTTTGAAGCTGCTATCTACGATTTACAATACAGCCTATTTTTTTTTAAACGGACGAAACTTAACGCAAGCGCGGATGTCATCCATACAAGAGAATGAATATGGTCCTTTTTTTAACCTCCTTGCCTCAATAATGATCTCATTTCTCCTCCAAATAAGGGCCAAAAGGCTTAAGCTTACATTAATTAGGCCGCCATATTTGCAATCAAAAGTCGGTTTGGCTTAAATGAGCTTTGAGCCAAGTGTCTTTAGCCATATGTTTTAATCGGATGAGGAGCAAAACACCTTGCACACTAAATGGATAATCAGGTACAAACGACCCGACGACAAATTTACCTTTGACCTACGAGAAGTTTACCTTTGACCTGTTGGTTCGCATAGAAGACGCTAGCGCTTGGAGGATTTTGTGAAGGTTTAAGCTGGAATGAGAGAAGACCTTTCAGAAGGAATCAACAAACAGATGTACATGGCCTTCTCCCAGTACATTGAGAGTACACACCGTTTCGACGTACTCTCCTAGAAACTCCTCCAGCAACTCTCAAGCACAAGGAACCAAGAGTTAAATACCAAGAGAGACTATTGACTCAAAAGCGAACCATGTGTTACTCAGCACCAAGAGACCACGTCTAGCGAAATAATAGACGTTAAACGAGGACAACAACAACAACAACAACAAGGTTTAAAACAACACTGGAAGCAGGTAAGAACGTAAATTATGCTAAAGTACTGTCTTGTTGTATATCCGAATGTCGTCTCTATTATGTGTTCGTCGCATTGGGCGGGAAAATATTAGAATTTTCGTGGTGTAAAATTTTGAAAGGGGGAGGGGGGCGACACTAGTCTTTCGAGACAAAGGGAGATCGTATTTTTTGTATTATTACATCTGGTGTATTATCTTTTAGTAATAAGGCTAAAGTTCGTCCTCATTCCTAACACACTTGGGTACCTAATGGCTGCAAATGATACACGAGAAGAATTTTTAATTATATACAAGAAATACGACCTCCCTTTGTCTCGAAAGACAGACATGTTATGTCGCCCCCCTCCCCCCTTCGAGGCACCTCGTCCAAGTTCTGACCCGATATCATACATATACACTAAGGCTGGGTACCGGTACAGAAAATTGAGGTCCAGGTACGGTTCAGGTACAGAGGATCAGGTCCGGACCTGAACCTGAACCAGAACCTGGACCCGATTTAGTACATGGAGGACTGTAGCTTCTACCAGGCTCCATGGGTCGATGGGAAAATACTAGAAATCACCCGAATAGACAAATAACACACCAGGGGAGTTAGCTAGCCAAGGAGTACATCATGTACACTTTGCAACCCGTTTCTCTTAATCACAAACTGATAAGTTACTCCTCAGCCAGCTATCTCCTCTTGTATGTTCCTCTTGTATATCTTTTTCAGTATTTGGGTAATGTCTGCTATTTGTTAGTGACCTTCATCAGACCAGTGAAGGCCGTAGGCCAAGTTCCACTAGACAGCAGATCGCGACTGTGTGGCTTACTCTTTCTAATGCTTTGCTGTAGTCAGTAGAGACCATCGAGCAGAGGGTATTAGTACTATTACACTTACCAGGGCTCGAAATACTTTTTTCCTGAATATCTGCACTGGTGCAGGTAACACTGAAAATTACCTGCACGAGACAAATTTTACCTGCACCACTCTGAATTTATGAAGTTGGATCATACTAAAATTGTTCAGGAACCATTGATATTTTTTCCTGTATACTTTATAGGTGGTAACAGTCAATGCAACTAATAACAATCCACATACACCTACATCATATGACATTCATGTATAAAACCCAGCACACCAGGTAGACACCAGAAATACCTGCACAGCTCCAATTATACCTGCACTAACCTGCATATGCTGGTAGTATTTTGAGCCCTGCTTACGTCGTGATACTTGCTTTACATGGGCACGTTCATAATGAAGCTACAGGAAATGTCAGCATATTATTCATTCTGTGTTGAGCACATTTAGCCTATATGGTGGGAAAAAATTGCCAATGACAAATAAACATATGTTCTTTGTTTATAGCAATTACAAATTACAATTAGCCAATCCCTGCAAGAGGCACTATTTTGCTGTTAGTGCACAAGCGCACCACTCAGAACCCAGGACTATGTACAGTCAAACCTGTATTAGTGGCCACCTTTGCATAGTGACCACCTGGCCATTGCGGTCACTTTTTGTCGGTCCCTGTTCAACGCGTCCACTGTCACATTTTCGAGTCCCGTAGATACAGAAACACTCCTATTGCGACCATACGGCGGCGGATTGTCACCCTGCTTTGAGTTTAGAAACGTAGTATGTGACAATTTGATGACAGGGTCATTTTGGCGGTAGCGGAAGGTACACGTGTTTTAAACGGTAGAGTGCAAGTTCTGCGAATTTACCAACATTGTCTATGGCAATATCAATACTTTTTGGCAGAGTTGACTTTGGCAGGGTCAATGAATTTTTGACAATCTTGACAATGTTTTTGGAGAGAAAGATCAGTGTGTACTAAAATCATGAGTAACTTAATGTGTAACTTGGCCGCTATAGACAGGTTTGACTGTACCTCCGACCTAGCGTGTGGCTGGCAAACTCTACCTGCTAATTTCTTCAGTTACAAGCAAACTGTCACCAACCTAACTTTTGAGATCAGTTCAGCTCACTGACACTGTGACAGGTAAAATTGAATTTGTCACCACTAAAAAAAGCATCCATGCAGCCGTTTATGAATGAATGAATGAATTTTATTAACGTATCATGCGTCAAAACGCCCAGCCCACGTGGGCTTATAGGACACATACAGAGTAAATTATAAGTGAACATAGGATATTATAACATAAGAGAACGGCATGAACATAATCGGTAACTATTATACAAATCATATAACAGACCAGATATCAAATCATAATCACATAAATCAAAACCTTCAAATCAGGGTTTTGCATCTAGCTTAGACAGAGCAGAATTTAAACAGAAAATAAGGAAAACATAATAGTACAATTTTATTTTACTTTATTTTCATTGTATTACATACATCAATAAGACCACAATCCATGTACTGATTGAAATATAACAATGTATTTCATACATACCTGTGGCATGGCTGAAATATAAAAAAGTAAAAAGGAATTTGACATTTTCTAAAAAGAAATTTCACATTTTGTTGGGGTGATAGGTGTGTAAAGCCCTTCCTATTTCAGTTCCCTAAGGTGCAATATGTAGTAGTGCCACCATCCAGTATGATTCATTTTAACCTTTTTTATAATCCTACATTTACTAGAAATGGACTCGTCGCCTGAGGAACCTCCTGCCAGACGTTCAGGGAGAAAGAGAAGCAGGCGAGAGAAGTGGACAAAAGATAAGGACATTTTATTGGAGGAAACATATGAAAGATCAAACTCTACTCCGTGGAAGGAGAAAGCCTCATCACATGTACAGGCGCATACACAACAGATGGAAGGCAATTCTGCAAAGCATAGTAAGAGAGCACCCTTCGTATGTGAAGAATGTGGATACAAGGCAACTTATAGATCTGGATTTCTGCAACATATGAGAAGGCATACAGGTGAAAAGCCGCACATGTGTGATCAATGTGACTTCACTACCGCTTGGAAAAACCATCTAAAACGACACATGGTCACACACACTGGTGAGAAGCGCTTCATGTGTGGGATTTGTGGGCACAGAACACCTGATAAGGCAAACATTGTTAGACATATAAGGAGGCACACTGGAGAAAAACCTTTCAAGTGTGACCTGTGTGATTATTCAAGTGCAGATAAGGGGAATTTAGACAGACATATTCTTAAACACACCGGTGAAAAACCTTACATGTGTGGGGAGTGTGGGTTCAGGACAACATACAAGTCTGAGTTAACTATACACATGAGAAAACATACTGGTGAGAGGCCGTACAAATGTGACAAATGTGACTATTCTGCTGCCCAAAAACGACACTTAGACATTCACTCCTTCAAACACACTGGTGGGAAACCCTTCAAATGTGATCAATGCGACCATTCTGCTGTACGGAGAAGCGACTTAGACAAACACATGCTTGTGCACACCGGTGAGAAACCATACATGTGTGGGGAGTGTTATTTCAGGACAGCCAACAAGTCTAACCTAGCTGTGCACATGAAGCAGCACACAGGGGAAAAACCCTTTATCTGTGGAGTGTGTGGGTATAGAGCAGCTCAAAGCACCAAGTTATCCAGACATATGAAAAAACATACAGGTGAGAAACCCTTCCAATGTGACCAGTGTGGCTATTCTACTACACGGAAAAACATTTTAGACCGACATAGGATGAAGCACACTGCCGAGCAGGCCTACATATGCGGGGAATGTGGTTTCAGGGCAACCCAAAAAGACCAACTACTCCTGCATGTGAGAATGCATGTTGTGGAAAAAACTTGTGAAGCTGACCCGTGTGACTTATCTTCTTCACAGCAACGCATTTCAGACCAACACAAAGTGACGGACACTGTTGAACAAACACATATTTGTGGACAGTGTGGATTCAAGGCAACTCAAAAGGACTTCCTACTTCTGCATATGAGAATGCATATTGAGGAAAGAACGTACAATTGTGACAAGTGTGACTTTTCCACCACACAGAAATGCTTTTCAGACCACCACAAGGCTGAAGACATTGGTCAGGAAACCCACGTATGTGGGGAGTGTGGATTTAAGGCAACCCAAAAGGAGCACCTGTTCTTGCATCTGAAAATGCACATAGTCCAATAAAGTTACAAATACGTCCCCTGCAAAGTTTCTAAACCATGAGATGGATAAACTTTTGTAAAACTTGCCTGGAGTTATTACCTTTGCCAATAAGTTGTCTGTAGCATCTCTATGTATGTTTGTATGTATATGTGGGTGAGCAACATGATTTAAAAAGGTACAGATGGATTGCCATGAAATTTGTTGAGGTAATGTGCTATTGAAGAAATTATTCGATTTTTGGACCCCTGGTGGTATTGTTGCAGAATGTCTTTTTCATATCTCTTGTTCTGGACAAACTATTGTCACAATTTGCAAATTGTAAATAGCTGTTGTGGTATTGTAGCAGAATGTCTTTTTAATATCTCTTGTTCTAGACAAACTATTGTCACGATTTGTAAATTGTAGATAGCCGCTGTACTTGGAGAAGAGTAGCAAATGTTTAGGTCCTATAGCAGCTTCCTTTCGAACTATAGGGACATTTTAGTCAAGAAGGAATGCATGCATACTCATGATTTTGTGTTATGGTGATGGCATGTAAATAATTGATATTGAAAATTTAAGTTTTGAATTATGCTAAATGCTGATGAGGGTTCATAAAAGAGCCCACTTCTATTCTTCCTTAAATAAAATAAAACATTTTACCACCCCTCCCATTTTACAAAATCTTCACCATTAGATTAATATGTGACTGTCCACCAAATAGCAACTGGATATGATTTTGTCAAGAAATAAATTGTAATAACGGTGTGAATAGTCTATCGTAATCACGTTCCAAATAAGACCAATTGTCTTTAAGTTTTAAAGTGTATGATAAGGCGAGACATGTTATTGTGCCATAGTGTAAATAGTCGATTGTTTTTTATGTTCCAATTAAGACAAAAGTTGTCTTAAAGTTTTAAAGTGTATGATAAGTTGAGACATGTTATTGTGCCACACTTGTACCGTATACGCAATTCAGTCTTTGGCTGCGAGGTATGTCGTTTTTCAATAAACCATTCATCAAATTAAAATTAAATTATTAATATGTGATGAATATGAATATGTAAAGGAGGTTCGGACAAAGTTTGGCATAACACTGCAGCTTCGCAGGTTATGTTGAGAGTACCCTTATGTTCACCAATAGTTTAAGGTCCACATTCCGCAAGAACTTTATGTTAAATGTATGTATTTGTCAATATTAATGCTATACTGTATGTGTCAGATGTGTATGACCTATGCATTAGTCTATATTATTGTATTGCACTGTATATATATGTTTATTCATTGTAACTGTTTCTTGTCATTACATGTACAAAGTAAGTATATTATTTTGTTGTAAATTCAGCATACATGAAAGTAATACATATGAAGTTTTATTGAAGAAAGTTATTGAGTGTGTGTCATCACTTTATGATCATAAGAGTAATGTTCAAGCCTTAGAAAGACCTAAAAAATTATAACTGTATCAAATAATGGAGTGCTGTTTTGGCAACGCCCCAAGGGCTAGCCTAGGCCTTATAAATCCACGATATTAGGACACCCAAACATATGACATGTAACTGAAAAAGACAGAAATATCAAGTATGCAAATCATTACCTAATTTGCATAATCATTGAGAAATTGTTGTAATAGCATGATTTTGAATGAGGATTTCATTCTTGTGCACAATGCTTCTGATTTTCCCTCTGCTCTTCTGTTTCTGTTTAGTGATACTAGATCGTGGGTGCTTGGGTGCAGTTAGAATTCGCCAAATTGTCGCCAAGTTAAAGTAAAAAAGATAACTGATATGATTTATGTGAAAAATGTATAATCAATGAAAAGGCCACTTGTCACTCACAAGAGACTGTCTTCTTTGCTGACAGCAATGCCCTACAAAATCCACGGTGCAAAACAATTTTCATACATAACGTTACAGCCAGAAAACGAATACTAGAACACACCAACAACAATACTATCAGATACTTGGTAATAAACAAGAAAGCCGTCGCCATCGCAATAGTTTTAATTGCCACGCTTTTTTGAGCTGGTGTCATATGCTTATCAGTCGGTACATCCACTAGTTTATTGGTCATTTTGTACATCATGCAAAGTCTGGACATTTTCCTTCTGTATCTAAGTGACATCCACTGCAGTTATGTTTTCATTTTGGCAACACTAGGATCCTTGTTTGTGCAGAATCTGGAGGCTTGGTACGTTCTGTGTCCTTTCCAGTTTATTTTTGCCTTTGTATACGGATCCCATTGTTGCGGCATATTCAAGGTTTGGTCTTATCAGTGATGTGTTTTTACCCTGATTGGGCATGCCTACAAGTTGTGTTTGATCATTCCCAATGTCCCCCACTTAAGTCTAGTTGTAAGTGTAACACCAAGGCATGGGTGTGTTTTTGTGGTTGCTAATGTCTGACCACAGAACTGGTAAAGCGTAAAGTGTAAGATTTGGAAATTAACCTCTCTTTTTTTTCTCTTGGCCTGTGTGCTTATGATAAAAGCGTCTGTTAAGTGTAAAGTGTAAAGTTTGGAAATATTTCTTTTCTCGGGACCTCTGTTTTATGGGAGAGCCTGTGTCTGCAATGATAGAGCGTGTCCAGGCTAGAGCCTGTAAGATTATTCTTGGTCGCTCCTACAGTTCCTACAGTTCGGCGCTGCAGGTGTGTGATCTGGAACATCTGCATGTTAGACGAAAAGCTCACTGCCTGAGGTTTGCTAGATCACTTGTTAATTCTGAGGTATTCAACTGGCTACCACCACGCCGCTCTGAGGCATTGGTAGGAACCTAAGATATGCTGACAACTTCACTCAGTTTAACTTTAAGTGTAGAACGGCTCGCTTTAGGAACACTACGCTACCATACTGTGTCGACCTTTTAAATTCATGTTAGACTTGAGATATAACTTTTAACCTTCCTCAATAGTTCTGTTTTAGTGTGAAATGAGATTTTATTACTGATGTATATATATATCTATATGTGTGTGTGTGTAAATCCACACTTTTCAATTGTACAGCTGAGTGGGAATATTGTGACTATTATAATTTGATTAACGTACTTAGGCAGGGCCTTCCATTATCATCTCTTGTGTACTTAGTACGAGGCAGTTTAGTCTTAGGACTACGATCTTGTACATTACTTTGTGTGTGTTTAATAAATAAACCAGTTCTCTCTCAAGATGTAAACTTATGTCGTTTTCTCGGAGCATTTCTCCGTTGTTGAACGTAGTGTGTTGTATAGATCGATGACTCGTGCCTGGAAGATAAAATATGTAAGACTTGGAATAAAGACAACAACGTCTAGGACAGCATAAGAAAAGGAGGTTACATAACCTTTCAAATTAGTCTTGCCTAAACATTGAATTCCCTTGGGTCCAGAGTAGTATACAGTCAACACGCTGCGATGATTATTCAGGCGGAGCAAGGTGGAGCAGGTCAGGGGTCACATATTATTTATTCAGGTGGAGCAGGTCAGAGGTCAAATATAATTTTTTCAGGCGGAGCAGGTCAGAGGTCATCGTCTGCTGATTATAATTTATTCAGGAGCAGGTCAGACGTCGTGTTATGACGGCAAAATCTAGGGAAATAGGTATGTTGTTAGATCTGGTCGGGGTGAAATAGGGGTCAGGTCGCCCTTTTGATAGACCCCACCCCTACCCAAAATGAACCTCCCCTCCCCAATCGTGAATGACATGCCCTTATTTGGCCTGGTTCTCAGTCTCTATCGTATAAAATAAAGGTGACGCTTACGATAATGCTTATGTCATTTGAAATAAACGGTATGGCTGATACCTACGAATACAATTGAGGGTCTGCATGGGGGGTCTTGGTAACGCTTAACGGTGAATTCAGGAGGCACGGTAACGGTTAACGGTAAATTAAGGAGGCCCGGTAACGCTTAACGGTAAATTCAGAAGGAGTTACAAAACATAACACCGTTGAAAGTAACATTGACGTGCATTCCTATTTATACAACGCTAGAGTAGGGGAATGGGGGAAAATATCCGTCTAATGACCAAGCAAAAGGTGCCCGGAACCCGGAGGAATGACAGGGGCATTGTCCATGACATCAGTAAATTGACGGAGGCTGAGTTCCCGGCCCGCCACAGAGACGGCGGTAGCAAATTTCTTATGGGGGGAATGGACTATTGTGAGTTTCAGCACCTGGAGCGCCGAAGGCTCGACGCATTCCATGGGGGTCCGGGGGTAATTTTGAAATCAAGACCCTCTTAAATGCTGTTTCCTGCATTTTCGGCAAATTTTGCCGACTGACTAAGCTAGGTTGATTTTGTTATTTTCGTCAAATTACACAATGATTATAGCTTTGGCCTCCACCCCCAGAGCTCCCGACATATTTTACCATTTCGAGCTCAGAAGGCACGGGACGTTGCAATAGAAGTCCGGGAAAATTTAAATCTGGACCGTCTGAAACGCCATTTACTGCATTTTGAAGGACACATTCTGCTGTAAGACGAAGCTAAATTAAATGACATTTTATTAGAGAGAAAAGTTTTTGTGCCTACCCACGCCCCTAACATATTTTCACCATGTCATCGTGAGCGCCAAAGGCGCCAGCCGTTGCAATGAAGGTCCGGAGAAACCTCATTTTCTGCATTCTAGGAGTGCTTTTTGCCCGAAACTAAGCTGAGTTTACACTGAAATCTGTATGAGTGATAAAGTTTTTGAGGGCGACGCTTCCGCAACATATTTTACCCTGTCCAGAGCCGAAGGCCGGGAGGCTCGGAGAAAATTTTGAAATCTCGACCCTTTGAAACGCCATTTCCTGCATTTTCCGGGGTTCTATCTGGCATTTCACTTCGTGTGTATAACGGGTTACGAAAAATTTCTTGGTAACGCTTAACGGTGAATTCGGGATAACAAATAACGGTTAACGTTGAATTAAAACGACCAATAACGCTTCACGAAGAATATACCGATAACGGTTAACGTTAAATTAGAGAGGGTCGGTAACGATTAACGGTGAATTAAAATGGCTCGTAACGCTTAACGGAAAAAGGCATGCAGACCCTCACAATTGACTCAATGCATATTGTATGCTCATTACTGACAAGCGAAAAGTAAAAACACCTTTTTGTTTGTTTTACCGTTTACAGCGTGTAACGTTACTAGTATTTGCTTATTTTGCAGCTGCTTTATATACGATTTACAGTACAGCCTAAAACTTTATTCGGCAAACGAACGAAAATTGACTTGCGCACTAAATGGATAATCAGGTACAGAATACAATCTTGGACCTTCGAAAAGTTCGCCTTTGACCTACAATAAGTTCACCTTTGACCTGTAAATTCTCATAAAAGCGCTTGGAGGATTGTGTGTAGGTTTTCAACCAACATTGGAAGCAGGTAAGAACTTGAATTATGCTAAATGACTGCCTTATCGTAAAGCAGAAGCGGTGTAGGTCGCTTCCATGGTGTATGGGTTGCATTGGGCGGGAAAATATTAAAGAATTTTCGTGGTGTGAAATCTTTGAAGAGGGAGGGGGGCGACACGACATGTTAGTCTTTCGAGACAAAGGGAGGTCGTATTGTCTTATATATTACATCTGGTGTATTATTTGCAGCCAGAAGCTGCCCATTTCTTTAGTAATGAGACTGAATTTCTCATTGCTAACAAAATTGGGTACCTACTGGCTGCACATAATACACCAGATGTAAATTATAGCACAAGAAAAGACGACCTCCCTTTGTCTCGAAAGGCTTAAGGTAACAGAACACAGTTTTCGGCCTATGGGGATTTCTATAGTTAAGGGCCTCAAGGTGACTGGCTTCGACGCATTAAAAAATATAGTAGGGTGCATTTTTGGAATATTAAAAAAACGGATATGTTTGAGTTGAAGGTACAAGCCACAAATGAAATATTAAAAAACAAAGAAAAATCCTGTCGGCGTATCGTCTTCTCACACCCTCTGTAAAATGTCCCTCTGCGGAGGTCACAGAACTGCAGCCGGCTCACATTCAGAACGGCTGTTGCGTAATGGGACGCATTTATACACAAAATAGAAATTTTTCACAATCCAAATCGTGCAGTTTCAGAGTCGACACCTTCCGTGACCACGCAGCACAGGTTATATCTGGCTGCCCCTCAAACAAGGCTTTTTACCTCTCCTTCAACAAGTTTATCCGTACTATTTTATGTATCCGCGTCATACACGGATAAATACGCGGATAAATACTGTGTTCTGCTACCTTGAAGGAGTCGCCCCCCTCCCCCTTCTGGGCACCTCCTAGAACACCAGACTCCTATGTTACGTCCCTTCCGAAAGGCGAATGACCTGACTTACAGCATCCAACTTCTTTCTTCGTGGTCTCTGATCGAAGTACTAGTACTGACCCGATACTGGCTAACAAACGAATATGTTAAAATAATGTTGAGGGTTCAGTATTCTTTTTAAAAAGAAGATAGAATTGTGATTTTTGAAGCCCTCTATGTAATTGGCCTCTGCCAGGCTCCACGGATCGATGGACGAATACTAGAAATCGCCCCAATAGACAGATAACACACCAGAGGAGTCAACTGGCCGACAGGTACATTTACAGGTTTCTCTCTCGGTCACAAACTGTACGTGTGCCAGCCAGCTATCTCCTCTTACATGTTAGCTGTCTATTTGGGTAATGTCTGCTATGTTTTCAGTGACCAGCTGGAGCATGGTAGAGACTAGCAGAACTGTAGTTGACCAGTGGTGTAACAAGAGCTTCTGAAAAAAGCTGGTCTTTCGATTACTTATATATATACTTATACTTAATTATATACTTATGGGTGCCAAGTCTGCAACGTTGGCAGCTCTGGCACAGTTTGGTCAAGTGCTAGGTTATATAACTGTTACTATAAAAGTAAGGTAGTGGTTCTCACAGAGTATATTTTACTTGAACTGTATAATAACACAACTGTATAATATGAATGATGTTAACTTTATTCGGATTGTTTTGCTGTTAAGAACGGCTCTGTTACAGTACAACAGGGTTTTATCAAAGTGCACTGTAGTAATCAAATTTATCAGTAGATGTGTCCTGAATTTCTGAAAGAACAAACAAAGTATTGTCACCATAAACAACATAAAATATTAACATGGCATATACAGTAATGGAAATAATTTTTTTTTAATGGCAAGATCAAGTGAAAGGTAGATATTTTAAACTAAAACAGGTCTGTGGTATGTTTAATGGAACGTTTCGTTTCTTTTAGTAACGCAATTATGCTTTTACTTGACGGAGTCGTGACGTCACGCGTCAGACTCACTCCGTCAAGCTCGGTCAGAATCTTCCCGTTCGAAATTATAAATTAATTGTGGGTAATTCTATTTTCAACGCATCCGAGGGCTACTATTTTGCTGAAAGAAGTTTGTTACACGAAAATAGCCTGAAATTTCTTAGAGTAAGAAATTTCCGAATACGCCCCCCTCCCACACCATGTCAGATGCGGCGCACGCATCTTACACAATTCTAGATTTTGTAGCGGTGATTTTCCATAAAACAAAGTAAATGACATGTCAAACTGTTCTCTACAATGCCTGTTTTATTATAACCAAACAGCGAACATGTTAGTTTATAAATTGTACACAATCTTACGAAGAAATCCTCACCATTCACATCCGTCTCTGCAAATTCCTGCTTATAAGCCATGCATAAACCAAGCAGCACATTCATGGTAGGCCGATACGTATGTCATACATACTTGCATGGCCTTTGGCAACGTCGAATCTGCAGCGACCAATATCTCGCTAGCACGATATGGCATGGACCGCAACCCAAGCAGCACATTCATGGTTGCCCGATACGTATGTCATAACGTTACATACCGTCGAATCTGCAGGGTAGAATATCTCGCTAGCACGGTATGGCATGGTCGACCCGGACGGACAGAAATCTAATTTCCGTCTGATTGCCTTTTGCCGCAGAAGCGCAGCGAAAGACAAAAACTCCAGCTCTGGACTTCCAGTGCTGACGTTTATAAACTTTCAAAGTGCTGGAACGTTCCAGTGCTGAACGTGTTTAAAATGTTCGTGTAGCATGTGCGTCCGGACCCATGTCTGTTTGAGTTATATCAATATTAAAAAGAAAATAACTCATTAGAGCCCCATGCCATGGCACCTTGTCTGGCGGAGATTGACATTACAGGAGACAACTATCACCTACACTATCTGTGTAGCAAAGAGCTAGCTTGCTTCTAGATCTTTTACAAACAATAGGTAGTTATGGATAGACAACTAACACAGTAACTGGGCAATCTTAAAGAACTTGCTTGTTCCTTTAAAACAATATCCTACTTTAGCGGCAAAGCATTGTCTTTTTTAACATACAATATTAAGTAGTAACGCGTAGACAATTATCGCCTATATACTCTATCTCTATGGTATTTATAGTTCTTTTTTTTTCCAACAGTATACGTTGCTACAGGTAAAAAATAAATCTCGTGCTGATTGTAGTCTCAGCACCCTGTTTAGAGCACTGACAGGAGCGTTTCCAGTGCTTAACCTGACTCAGTACTAGTATTGAAAGTCCAGTGCTGAGCCGGCTTCAGCACTGGATACATGCTTCATCACTGGTCTTCCAGTGCTGAGAAAGGAAACCGCTACTTTTGTCTATTTGCGACTTGGAAACTTGTTATTCGTATGACATAAAAGCCGACTTATCATTATACTACCACACAGTAAAATTCCTCCCTCACTGTTTTTCACTTTAAAGTGTTTGTTGACAAAAAGTTTAAGATTTCAGCCGTACTCATCGATCATTTTTTACCGCTACGTTATAAACTCCATCACTGTGAGACTCATTGGATGCTAGACAGTGTTATAGCAACATGCCGTTTTATATTTTCGCAGGAAAATGCACTATTGACTGTTTTTTTTTTCAACTAACATGTTTCATCTTTTCAAATTTTTCATCCATTAGGCCAGACATGGCAGAGGCAGTAAAGAGGTCTCCCACCACTGTTCCAGGCAACTTTTCTAATAGGTGTCCTGTTGGAGTTTCATCGGACTTGGCTGCTGGCATGTTGGAGGACAAGCTGACAGGAACCCAAAGCAGGTTGGACAACGATTCAGAAGGTCATATTGGCAGGAAACTGAATATGTGTGGCAAGTTTGAGCACAGAACAGCACAAAAGTCTCACTTATCAAAACATGTAAGAACTCATACCAGTGAGAAGCCCTACCAATGTGACCTGTGTGACTATTCTGCTGCTCAAAAAAGTTATTTGGATGAACATGTAGCTAAACACACCGGTGAGAAACCCTACATGTGTGGGGAGTGCGGGTACAGGACAGCTAACAAAGCATGTGAAAACCCATACAGGTGAAAAACCCTACAAGTGTGACCTTTGTGACTATTCTGCTGCTCAGAAAGTCGCTTTAGACAAACATGTAGCCAAACACACTGGTGAGAAACCCTACATGTGTGGTGAGTGTGGGTACAGGACAGCTGACAGGGCTAACTTATCCAGACATATGAGAACTCATACAGGTTTAAGACCCTACAAGTGCGACCTGTGTGACTATTCTGCTGCTCGGAAATTCAATTTGGACAAACACGTAGCAAAACACACCGGTGAGAAACACTACGTCTGTGGTGAGTGTTGGTACAGGACAGTTAAAAAGTCTGCCTTGTCTGTACATATGAGAACTCATACAGGTGAAAAACCTTACAAGTGTGAAAAATGTGACTATTTTTGTACTTTAGAATCCAGTTTGGACCGTCACATAGAGAAACATTCTGGTGAAAAACCTTACATGTGTGGGTAGTGTGGGTACAGGACAGCACGGAAGTCTCACTTATCCAAACATGTAAGAACTCATACCAGTGAGAAGCCCTACAAGTGTGACCTGTGTGACTATTCTTCTGCTCAAAAAAATATTTTAAATATTTGGATAAACATGTAGCTAAACACACCGGTGAGAAACCCTACAAGTGTGAGGATTGCGGGTACAGGACAGCTATCAGCGCCAACCTATCCAGGTATATGAGAATCCATACAGGTGAAAAACCCTTCAAGTGTGACCTGTGTGACTATTCTGCTGCTCAGAAAGTTGCTTTAGACCAACCTAAAGTCAAACACACCGGTGAGA
>NC_049980.1:478352-495369 GCF_000003815.2 Branchiostoma floridae | reverse complement strand
CATGTAGCCAAAAATGGCTGGTGAAAAACCATACATGTGTGGCGAGTGTGGGTACAGGACAGCTCACAAGTCTACCGCTTTCTGTACATATGAGAACTCATACAGGTGAAAAACCTTACAAATGTGACCAGTGTGACTATTCTTGTGCCATGAAATGTAATTTGGACTGACATCTAGCAAAACATTCTGGTGAAAAACCTTACATGTGTGGGGAGTGTGGGTACAGGGCAGCACGGAAGTCTTACTTAGCCCAACATGTAAGAACTCATACAGGAGAGAAGCCCTACAAGTGTGACCACTGTGACTATTCTACTGCTCAAAAATCTACTTTGGATCAACATGTAGCTAAACACACCGGTGAGAAACCCTACATGTGTAGGGAGTGCGGGTACAGGACAGCCAACAAGTCTACACTGTCTACACATAAGAGAACTCATTTAAGTGAGAAACTGTACAGGTACTAGGTGTGACCTGACGAATTTTTCTACTGCTCAAAATGCCACTTTTGACCAACATGTAGTCAAACACAGGCGAAACCCTACATGTGTGGGAATTGCGGGACAGCTATCAAGTCTGCAAGAAAGTAAATTTAAAAACTCTTGAGAGTGAAAATAGTTCTTGACTTAAAAAAACGAAGAAAGTATTCCTCGTTGTGAGAATTTCCATGGAAAGAACCTTCACTTTTTGTTTAATATTCATCAGAGGGCTCCAGATGCAGCATACCTTATGCCAGGTATGTAGGTACAAAAATAGCGCTATTCCGTCCGAAATTGGCTACACTCTTAAGTACTTGAGCACTTATAGACTGTTGAAAAAAAAAACATTATCACCATATAGTAAGTTTGAAATTAGCAATTTATGATTGTAACCAATTCAGCCAGTTTTATTGCAAGGTATAACAGGCTGCTGGTGCTATGTTGTTTTAGTACATCTGCAAATATATGTGTATGCAAGAATAAACCATTGTATCTGTCTATCATTCTTGAACTTCATGATATAGGAAGATGTATCCTTCAGTTAAGAAAAAGAAGAACAATTAGAAACATAAGACTTCATTGCTGTAATTGTTCACAATGCCCACCGGTACTGGAAAATGTAAACAATATCTTTACACATTAGGCTGCATATATGGATTTACAAATGCTGTACAGAGTAAAATACTCTAAGACTTTTGAATACGGTACGAGGCCATTATGGCACCTGACTTTTTTTAATGGTAAGTCAATAGGTAATTAATTTCCGTCTCTTCTGATACCTGGTTAATTTTGTCAAATATGATAAAGACCATCCTGAAGCCTAACTCTGTATAACTTGCCCAAAAATGATAGCTCTGCACAGCATCTGTAAAATCCACTTAGAAAAAAGCGATGTTTAACTCAAGTAAAGTTCCACGACCCTATACCTTTGCCAAATGGTCCTAGCCTTTACAACTGCTGTATATTTGTGTTTGTCATTAATTATGCAATAAAGGTCCTCATTTGCATGAATTATATTAGTTCATTATCTCCTCCACCAAACAACAGACGTACATAATCTAGGTTAAGACAGAATGCTTTATTTTTGCATTTTCTGATAATGTATGCAAATGAATATCTCATTTGCATAATTAATGTTTAACGATGTTCACCTGTACATAACTACATAATGCTACAAGTAAGAACCCTACATGTGTGGCGAGTGTGGGTATAGGACAGACAACAAGTCTACCCTGTCTGTACATAAGAGAACTCATATACATTGTAAGTGAGAAAACGTACAGGTACTAGGTGTGACCTGTTGGACTTTCCTACTGCCCAGAAAGCCACTTTTGACCAATATGTAGCCAAACACACGGGTGACAAACCCTACAAGTGTTGCAAGTGCGACTCTTTCCGTACATATGAGAACCCATACAGACAAACCTTTACAAGTGTGACCAGTGTGATGTGACTATTTTGTCGTACGGACATCTACCTTGGACAGCCATGTAGCCAAACACACACACACACACAAAATCTGTATATATAGTGGTTGAGGTTTAAAATTCTGTCTTATCTTAGTTTCAGATAAGCCATGCTTATACAAAAAAAGCCACTAGTATATGTTTGAATAGTACGGCTTGCAACATTTCTGCTTGGAGGGGCACTACCGTTCGATATTACTACAAAATATGTATTTCTTTTTTCTCCCTTTTCTTTCTACGAAAAGAAAAATGTCCTATAAAAGAAAATGTTTTTTTTTTTAGAAACACATATTATCCACGAATAAAGAATGTTTTTCTTAAGTAGTTTTGTTTTCTTACAACATTTTTCCTGAAGTAAGATTATTCTTAAGAAATTCTGATATTTTCTAACAAGAAAAAAATCTTTCTATACAAGAAATCACACTTAGACACGACTTTCTAGAAACTCTTGTGAATTAAGAATCCCCATGGAAAATATCTGCAATTTTTGTTTCATATTTATTCGAGGGCTCCAGCTAAGAAATAATACAAAAATAGCATTTTATCAGTCAGTGTACCCACAATGAAACCGAAAGAAACACATTATTTCAAACAGTTGTCACTATTTCACCAAGCTTTTACCACCTAGATGATCACCAAAAGACTATATTTCTACTAAAAGCACAAAATCCCACCATCATACAGAACGTGTGACAGTTCATTAACCACTGCCTTCAAAGAAGAAGTCAAACCCGACAATAGTATTCATAGTATCATGTAGTTGATTAGACACTAGTTTTATGTATTTACCTCTCTTAGCCCTTGAGACTGTATATGCAATTAGCCTTGATTAACAATGTTATGTTGTATATGTTAGATTGTACATGTTAAAGCTGTTATTTTAAGACTGAGACCAACTTAATTTAGCCATTTTTACAGCAAGGTATAACAGTCTGCAATGTAATTTTACTACATTTCTGTATGTATGTATATGTATAAATAAACAATTGTATCTCTATGGATTTGTTTTCAAAGTGGATTCACAGATGCTGTACAAAGTAAAAATACTGTAAGAATTTAGAATACGGAGCCATTTTTGCATCAAAATCATGACTGTATACAGTCCATACCTCAATATCAATTTTTTTCCGTCTCTTCGAATTCTGATATAGGCTATCCTGACTTATTTCTGTCAAATATAATTATAAAGACCATCGTAAATCGCCAACTTCGTACAAAATGATAACTTTGTACATCATCACAAAATCAACTTTATAAAAAAAAGCGATGTGAAACTCAATTTTCGCCACCTATCTAGGCTAACCTGATAGTGATAACTGACTTTGTACTGACATCCTACAAAAAAGTTGTGCTTCGGTTAGTCAGTAAGGTAAGAGGCTGTAATGTTACTTTTCTCTTATTTTGCCAACGTGTGCACTCTATATTGGTGCATTAAAGATTATGCTATACCCGGCGTATTTAACATTACGATGAGTTGTAAAGAAAGCTTGTGCCATGTGAGGTGACTACAATGACTGGTACGAATACAGTTGATTTATTTGGCGAGGGGGGGGGGGGGCAAACGGATAAAAATTGACGCAAGTCCAGATGTCATCCACATAAGAGAATGAATATGGCCTAAATTATCTTTATTTCTCATCCATCTAAGAGCCAGAGGATAAAGCACGGATTAGTCCGTACATTAATTAGGCCGCCGTATTTGCAATTAAAAGTCAGTTTGGCTTAAATGAGCTTTGGGCCAAGTGTCCCTGGTCGTATTTTTCTGTTTTAATTACTTCACTGACCCATCTTTTGGTCTGGGCTTGTTTTCGTACGTAAACACTGCAAATAGAGAGCATGAAGATGAACGATACTTTCTTCTTTCACATAGTATAAATACATCTTCAATTATCACCTATCATAAGCGTTGGAACAATATTTATATTCGAACTTTCTTAAAAGAAATATACCATATAAGGCCTCCTTCGATCAATATTGACCATCGTAAAATCCTGAATGATATCAGCCCTACAGCGTCGAATGTGGCTAAAAGGTCTTATACGAGAATGCCGCACAGAGCATATCTGTAAGATGACTCAGGTCTGTTGCAGTGTTCTTTTCGCAGGATCCGTTTTCTTCTGCCATGCGCATCTGTCTGGTTTCTCTTGATTTTACCTGTCTGGACAGTGTGGAAAAGAAATACACAATGATTTCAAAGGCGGGTTCGCAAATGTGAAACTTTATGTAAGGTCTTACGTCGTTTTTCACATCCACATACAATGAAGAACAGTATTTTAATATCAACAATATTCGGCAAAGGACAGGTGTCACAAAACTGAGAATCAGCTGTAGCAAATTATAGATATCGTAGCTGAAAGACATAACCGCACTTCTATATGTCGATATTGCATGTAATCGATCTAGATAGAATAAACGATAAACAGCATGTTATAGCAGAATGCAGATTATACAGCAAAGGCAGAAACGAACTATTAGAACCTATGTTTCCTACGTCATACACCTATCTATAAGTGATACAGACAAATGCATATTTGTGATCACCAAAATTTCGCCACGTTCTTTTACCCTTGCCAAGCAACAAAAATCTTTAAACCTTAGACGTCAAATTTCCAAGACGTGCGTTGGACTTATATTTATCTTAAATTCCATGCAGAAAAGAATCCAAACCCTTCAAGTAGCTTGAAAAAAATAGATTCGAACAGGTTGTGCTTGTTGTTTGCTTTTGCTCTGTGTAGTACTGGCCTAGTGGGCAGAGTGTTCGCCTTGCATTCGATAGGTCGTGAGTTCAATCAGAGGCCGAGTCATACCAAAGACTTTAAAAATCATTATGGTACATGCTTCTTTCTATGCTTAGCACTCAGCATTCGGGAAAGAGTATGTAGTTGAACACACACCACTACCAGTGGACTAGCCCCCCTGCTGTAGTGATTGCGTTGTGTGGCCCAAGGGCTACTGAAACGGAGATGGGCGCCGCCCTATGCGCCATCAGGCGCGGGAAGGAATTTTGACTTTGACTTTGAAGTACTGGTATACACACGCCTTGAATCAGCGTTTTTCTTGTTTGCAATTAGCCTTTTTCCTTCACGATATCGGATACGTGAGCATGAATGAGATCACCCATTTTACGCTGACACGTCTCATCACAGTTACTTGTCTCTTGGGTTTCCCTCGTGCTTGGACTGAGGCACTGCAATGCTATTTGGAAGACCTAGCAGAATTTCTATATTAGGCCACAGCAAGTAAAATTTATGGAAAACATCACGCGCATTAATTTTCGCCTAATGTCAGAATAAAAAAAAAAGATTTCCTCTTCGGGGATGGCCAGATAGACCAAAATAGGCAAACATGTTGTGCTGTAGCCTAATAATCATACTTGTAGAAGTGGCACTAAGGAGGTAGCCATGACTTTAGTTTCAGAAATGAAACTTGTTGCATAGTTGTAAAAGTGTACATGTAATCAATATGGAAGCCACGAATGTTGTTGCCAGCTTGGCAAGTGATACCAGTGTACCACACCAGTATACCTTTTACTACACTAGTTCATTTCTTTAAGACAGGATTTAATACAATAATGAATGCCTTGTTAGTTGTGATGCCGCGTTTTGTCACTTGAAATCCTGTTAGATCTACGACGTTTATTGTGTCTATTTTGAAAATTTCGCCATCTTTTTTTTTTTCGCGGTATCTCATTATTTTTGCACTCTGAAGAGGGTGTCATCCATAAAATTTACTTGCTTTGGCCTAATGTAAAATTTCTGTTTGGTCTTCTAAATAGCAGTGACAAGTAACTGTGATGAGACAAGTAACTGTGATGAGACATGTGAAGGGGAAAATGTTTTGTTGTCTGTTATCGACAGACTCTAAGAAAACCTGCTGACATTAGTATTCTTATGTTGGTCGGCCGCTGACTTGAGGGCATTCAATTTTAGACCTGACATCGGTTCTGGCAAAGTTCCAAACAGACTTTCTGCATTTTACAGTCTTTTGATAGGGTATGGACAGCTGAAATACGCATTGTGTTTATTTTTTATTTTTATTTTTATTTTTTTATTGTTTTTGTCACTTTTGCAGAAATTCTAAATAAAGAAGATAACGATAGAAAAATTGGAGTTCTCTTTTACACAGCCAGTTATTCTCGCATGCTGACGTTTTGATATCTGTCAAACATCTTCTAACTGGAGTTCTGCTTCTCGCCGCTATATGCAGCCGATGGAGGTGGCGCTATTGCGGCAAGAACACTATCCCAAACGTGGCTGAGTTTGTGTCAAGAAAACTCCTATGTTCTACCAACCTGATGAAATTATTTTCTGAAGATAAAAAATCCCTACCTACCAACTAGTGGTGCGTACCTTAAGCTCGGACTTGGAATTGGACCTAAAATGTTTAGGTCCAAGTAAAAAAAAAAACCAAAAAAAAAAGCAATCTGTCACTTATATTCCTTTTTTTGTTGTTCTAAACCATCTAAAACCTTCCATAGACAGTGAAATTTGCACTGGAAAAAGACAACAACAAAAAAACAGTTCGTGTTTACACTGGCTTTCTATCATTTTCATGTATTCTTCTCATTGCATTTCAATTTATGCTAACATGCAATTTTATATGCACCAGCACCCCCTCCCCCTCAATAAAAATGCACATAATATGCGATGATGGATTCTGGTTCGGACTTTAAATCCGGACCTGAACCTGAACTGCTGGACCTGAATCCGGACCTGAACCTGAAATTGAGTTGAGGTACGCACCACTACTACCAACCCTTTAAAAACACAATGTTTTTCTTAGGCCTGAGGAACAGTAGGTGTATCGATTAGGAAATTTCATGGAGGTCCTTGCAACGCTAAACTGCATATTAGGGAGTACCGGCAACGGCTAACGTTATAATGAACACCAGCACAACCTGGCGCTCTGTTGTGATTTCAAGGCAATCTGGCTCTTGACTACACAAACATTTGTCCATACCGTGTAACAATTTGCACTGTAATACGTATGAATTACGTTCTCACGTGGTACTAGTAATCGCTCAAACTAGCCTTATACTGAGAAGCTAGTAATACTAATTGTATCATAGACTGATATCACAGATCGTAAGACTGCTAGTCAAGCTGTAAAGACCGTTCGCCTCTGTAGTCATAGTTACCTGTATCGTTAATGTTGTTATTGTATATTGTGTCTTGTGTCTTGTATATTGTATATTGTATTGTTTCCTGGGCAAGCCCTTGATAATAGCCTGCGGCTAGTTGGGTAGCCCCGTCTGTATTTCTCATGATTATACAGCCGAATAAATCAAATCAAATCAAAGAATTTTTTATAACAAATCCAAAGGACTGAGCAAGCTTGATTACAAACATTGGTGACTTATATGTGACAGACGTTGTCGTTCTCATATAGGATATGTTTAGCCATATATCCTATGATGTATAGATGCGAATTAGGATTCTATCATGATGGTCAGACGGATGATACATATGGCTACATAGTATTGAAGGAACCAATTACGCATCAAAAATGATTTGCCGATATTAGACCACATTTATTTGATTACATGAATGGCATCCTCTGGGAACCCCGAAAGTGATGCGAGCCTGCGAAGAAATCAACAAAATGCAAAAATAAAGCTGCCTTCATTATACCCCCCTCACATTAGGCGCGATTCGATCGGACGACGAGTCTGCGAGCTCTAAGTTACGAGGAGGCATGACCTTGATGCCGACGAAGACATTACAGAGTTCCCCCTTCCAGTCAGGGTCATGCCTCCTCGTAATTTAGAGCTCGAAGACTCGTCGTTCGATCGAATCGCGCCCATTATGAGGGGGGTATTATGAAACCTAAGTGGTCAGGAAGGTTGAACAAATGACTAAATACAGTGTTAGCTTTATTGAACTAGTTTAAATGTAACATCCAACACAAAAATTGGACTCAAATTTCCGACTGAACAGCACGTCTTTTTTTAAGTGTGAACAACCCACTGCTGTCGTGGTGTCACGTTATGCAGATAGAACATGACTCAATAAGCAGTGGATCATAGGTTACAGGAAGTCTATGGCGCCCACCGTCTCTGTACCAACACAGATTAACTTTCAAGCTACAGTGTTAGTTAGGTAAACTGAACGATTATCATAGTTTTTTGTTCCTTCACATCCTCTTTGACGTTGAATTTCTGCCACATAAGTATATGATTTCCTATATCATTTATCGCAAATATCATATTTATGGTATATATATTTGCTCATTTTGCAGCTGTCCAGCACAATCTATGGTATGGTTGAAAACGTTTTTCTTTGAAACGGCCTAAAATCAATGCGCGCGCGGATGTCATTCAAATAATCAAATCAATATGGCCTTACCACCATTGCCCCAATGCTGAATTTTGTAGCTCGCTACGCATCGAGAAAAGCTACATGCACACCCAAGTGATAGACGAGCATCATTGGTTCGTCCCCATTCTAATTTCGGTTACGCCGCTCAACGAATGACTCCAGAAGGCATCGGAAGTGGCGAGGTTTCCGGGCGGTGCGCATGTGATGTCTGACCGTAGGGAGTCGAACACGCTCACGGTAAGGTCTCAGCCGCATCAGGTGTTTTTTTTTTTTTTAAACAATGCCCGTAGGTAGAAACGCAGTGTTGAGATCTGGTTTACGGGACAGCACAACGGATATGTGATGTAACCAACTATTGCTTGCAGAAACAAATCCCTTTTCTCGGAATCATTGTCGAATGGTAGGAGTAATACACGCGGGTTTCATCAAATGTGATGTCATTTATCTTGTTGCATCATTACAGCCACTAGGTACCCATATCAAAGTGATTGATGAGGTAGTTGCAACGTGCTTGGGGCACGAAACCCTTCCGAAGAACGAAAGAAGCTCCAACTAGGATACGTTCCCTGATTTGAACCAGGGTCTTTTAGTTACCAAATAATTGGAACCGGAAGCCGAACTGTGCGGCTGCTACCAGTTGAGCTACAGGGACATCCTATAGCCATCTGTAGCTTTTGCAAACCAGAACCGAGGTGCTAGAAAAATTCAAATTTTCCCGGATTTGTTGCAGATACATATGGCCTCCTGTTCGGCTGCTACCAGTTGAGCTACGGGGACATCCTATAGCCATCTGCAGCTTTTGCAAACCAGAGCCGAGGTACTAGAAAAAAAATCAGTTTTTCCAGGAAACGTTGCACAATCGTACTCATTATCAATACGCATCACGTGCACATTTGAAAGCCTAGCCACCAGAGAGTTGATCTAAGTAACGCTTTAAGTTGATTTGGTGGGGACTCTGTGTGTGATATTTCGTTTGATGCGATGAAAGCATCCGCCAACACGTGCCCGGGAAGCTAGCTGGTGTCCACATATGCGGAATGGTGTGGCTGTACTGGTAAATCTTTAATAGGTTCCGAAGGCATCGCAGCGACTCCAACTGAGGTCAAGGAAAAGAGGTGAGGTGATTTTGTTGAATTTACCTTTGCCAAGAAGCCTGCCGCGATAGTTTTTGTATGTTTATACAAGTAGGTATGAACGTACATGTGAATGTACGTATGGTGATACATGAACGTATGCTTGTGGATGAAAAGCATAACTGGAGAAGGCCTGGATGAATTGTTTTGATATTCTGTACGTAGGTAGACGTTGAGAAGAACTCCAAATAAGATTCTGTTGTTTGTTATGGTACTGCTGAAAACCTTCTGGTTTTAATATTTTGTGTTCTGGACAAGCTATGGTCACGTTTGTTGGTTGGAAGACAACTCTTGGTATTGGGTAGAAATGACAATGACGGCTCCTACATAGGCCGGCTTCAATTTGTTAGCTTATTAATATTATACTACCGTAGGATCAGTTTGGAGACACTCAACACCATCTTAAAATGTATACGGTGTAAATGTGTCATTATAATATTAATATTACTCTTATCATCTATTTTCATGGAAGATACAAATGTACGAAAATGTTGTATATTGGTGCCATATTTATACACTTTAAACACCGGCCCCGAAATCTACAACGGACTATGTGACTCCAATAGATAATGTAACTAAATTGTGCGATACAAATTTACATAAGCATTAGAGTTAAAGCTGATAGATAAGCCAATAGATAAGAAGTGGTAGTCAAACATTTCTAACAGTATTATTTATGTCTCAAAAACACAACACACTTAGTTTACATAACAGAGACTGGTTGTTGTTGTTGTTGTTGTAACTTTCGATCTCAAATGAGATTTTATAATGAAAATCTACTCTTCCTTGAGCCCATTTAAAGTTACAAAACAATCAAAATATATGTGTACATAAGTATAACAAGAGAAGAACTGAAAGTAAACTGAATGCAAAATTGAAATAAAGTCATTGTACTTAAATGATGAGGAGGGGTCAGAGGCCATCAGTAACGAAAGCTTTAACATAAATATAAACAACAGAACATCAACCGCTGTAACAATAATAGATATCATAACCAAGTGGGTGTAAATTTAAAAGCTCTTAATAGACAATTATTGAAAGCTAAAGCCTTACTGTTCTAATTCCTTAACATTGCGAGCAAAGATGAACTAAGATATGGTTAAAAACAAGCTGTCTTTTTTATGTGACTTGATTTCGTTGGCTGCAAATGAAATGAAGCCAAAGCTTCACAACTAGCCGGTGGCTATATTATTAATATTATGTCAATGGCTAGCCCTGGTAACAGCACAGTATACAATAACAATATAGACGGTTGCATCGCGCAGTAAATGCGTTTACAGATGTATTGAGTTATTGAGGTAATCTTAAGTTCTGAAAGAATGCAAAACAATGAAATAATCTTTTACATAAGAAAAATGTTTGGGTTTACTAACTAGCCTAACAAGTATAGAATCTGTGATAAAAGGAATATTACAGGGCCAGATGCATTAAGTCTACCCAAATCCCAATGAGACATATACACATGTAATGCATATATAACGAGGGCAAGAAACTCAATTACACAAGCTGTCAGAAATCAAAATATTTCAGGTATTTTCAAGGCTGAATTCCGACGAGACAACGCTAATGGTTCCATACGAGATCTGTGGGGAAGAGTACTAGGCTGAAATACGAAGAGACAAGCTGTCTGAAGACAAGGCTTCTACCATCACGTATATGTAAGGCCATATTGATAGGATGATATGGATGACATCCACGCGCGCATTAATTTTCGTCCAGTTTTCGAACATACTGTAAAAAGTACAAAGCAGGTAGAAAGTGAAGAAATGCTGTAAATTAGAAAAAAAATCAGAAAATAGATAGTAATGTCGTAGAATGCCAGAAAGTCAATTCCAAAGGGTAAGTTTCCTTTTAATTATCATTATTACCTTCGCCAAGAAGGTTGCATTTTCGGTTATGTCATGCTGTTGTGTCCCTACATTTAGATCAACAGTAAATAACTCGAGAAGCTGAGTATGGATCTTCATGATATTTGGTATTCGAGTAGCGGTTGCAAAAAGGAAAGTCGAGTTCGAAAATGGTTGGCGTAACTTTTTTCATCAGGACAGTGGCGGGCCCAAGGGGGTGCTGCCGTTTATTTGAGGAACGCATAATTCAAGAAGCCTAAGAATATTTGGTAGAAGAGTAGGAGACAGCTGGAAAACAAAAGTCAAGTTCGAAAATGGGCCTCCTAGCAGCTTCCTAAGGTACTGCAGGAAAACTGCAATTTGTGACAACTCTTGTTCTGAACATGCTGTGGTCGTAATTTTTGTGTGGTAGATAGCCCTTTGGGCAGAGAGTGAGTGCTTTGAGTTTGGGTTCACTAGCAGTTTTTTTAGAACTGCAGGCATAGATTTCCTTTCAAACTTCAGACAAAAATAACTCGAAAATGCGTTGATCTTCGACATGTAGATGGCCAAATTGATGACTTACATAATTTTATACTTATTATGCAAATCAACAGCTAATTTGCATAATTGATGAGGAAAGTTCATAAATCCACTGCATACCATGATACGACTTTCAAACTTGGCACATATGTAGCTGAGAAAAAGAAATGTCAATACATATCAATTATGCATATATATCATTATTACCTCCATGAAAAAATGGAGGTATAGTTTTTGGTGTGTCTGTGTGTCTGTGTGTGTGTGTCTGTGTGTCCGCATATTTGTGGACATCATAACCTAAGAACCTCTCGATTGACTACGATGATATTTGGTATGTGGGTAGGGGTTGGGAAGACGAAGGTCAAGGTCAATTTTGGGCACCTTGGTGTGTGACCTTGGTACTGCAGCAGAAATTTTTTTTATATTTTTATCTGGACATGCTATGGTCTTGATTTCTTGGTGGCAGATAGCTTTTGATGTGTATGTTTGGGCCCCCTAGCAGCTTGATCTGGAACTGCAGGAGCATTTTTGTCAAAATCTTCCAAGAAGCATTACGGAACATAGGAATGATGGATTTCCATGATATTTGGTATGCAGGTACATGTGGCAGAGATGTACATAAGGAAATCAAAATTATGCAAATTTGGACTTCATTTGCATACTTAATGAGGAAAATTTATATTTATACTGTTTTTTCAATATATCACTCAAATACATGTTACATATGTAGTTTGTGGCAGGCGAAAGTTAAGCAGATACTATTTATGCAAATACGTCCCTAATTTGCATATTTGATTTGAAAGTGTCCTTATTTTTCTTAGTACGTGTAGTAAATGATTGGTCTGTCAACACTGTGACCTGTGTACGTTAGTTAAAGGTGTACATAAGCCAGCATAAATTATGCTAATGTGAAAGTCATTTGCATAATCAGAATATTTCATGATGGTATGAGGTCTCCGAACTCTTGTTGGGATAGGTAATATTCAGTATTACGTGAATAAAACCTTAAAGTCTTGAATAAAGGGCGAAGGGATGTGTTCGTGGAGCTCTAATTATTACTGTTATTACATTCGGCTGTCACTGAATCTACTGATGAGAAGCTCAAACAGACAGGCAGACAGACATGCAGACAGACAGAGACCGATAGGGTAACGAAGGTCTCTCCAAATAAATGCATGCGTCAGAGTGAATGTCATGAGTGGGATCTGGGGTTGAACAAAGATGCTTTAATGGTAATCCCTGTCGCTTCAAATTTTATTTTTCTAAATATCATTTTCCGAAGTTGATGTACATGGTGTTGTTAGATCTGCACTTAATTGTGGCTTGTGTGAAATCCCAACTTTATTCCTTACTCTTAGATCCTGATATGCTCGTTCCTCTTGTACGTGGAGTGAGTGAACAAGAGTCCGTAGGGCATAAACCTATGTGAAGTTGTTAAGGCATTTGTTGTGTGGGCCAAGGTGTTTGCTGCACTCAAGGTGTTTGCTGCACTAGGAATAGCAATTCCTTAAAACCTGTTTTTCTATGTCAGGATGGTTGTGTTGTTCATCATATCACTATGTAGTAACCAAGGAAGTGTAGCAAACCGGAGGCTTACCTCTGCTGGGAGAGTACTCAACAGCGCTACTCATTTGCATCAACTTTGTCTAAGTCTTACCTTCCTTTCCTAGACCCCGTTCACACTCAAAAAAATGAAGCGGCTTCAATGTCGAAGCCGCTTCAACGGGCAAGCCGCTTCAAAAAAATTACGTTCACACTCATTTCAGACAATCCGATTAATCGCACACAATTCCGTACCTGGACTTCAGGTACTTTTTTACAACATTGTTTGTAGGTTTTCTCAAACCCACTCTTAATAGTCTTATATCATTATCCAGAGAGAAAGCTGTTCAAAGATATGCTTGTTTTTTGTGATTTTGTTTTAGCTTCCTGTGTTTCCTCTCTCTTCGCGTGATAAAAAAAGCTTTGTTTGCTTCCCATTCCACTTGCCTTGACCCTACAGCGATTTTTTTTCTTTCCAGACATTATCATTGGGCACAAAAATCAGTAACGTGAGCAAACCTGTCAGTGTGGCGTGTGTTCCTGCTCCCGATACCTGAATATATAACCTCCAACAGGGGGCAAATAGGAAATTTGCATAGATCCGGATCAAGCGGCTTCGACGTTGAAGCCGCTTCGTTTTTTTGAGTGTGAACGGGGTCTAGGAAAGGAAGGTAAGACAAAAAAATGAAGCGGCTCTAGTCTTGGAATCCAAATTTTCTTCAGTTTGACTTTAGCTTATATGGTTTCCTATTGAATACCCACAATTATCTTCAGCTCTTTTGTATTCATAGTTAGAGTAGTAGTAGTACAAAAGACTAGTTTCTTCCAGATCACTTCAGTGTCACTTTAGTGACGAAAAACAACGTATGTTGTTTAAAACGTCTAAAATGTCCTAAATCATATTCAGTTGCTTGTCAATGAGTAACTGCTTGTTTTTTAAAAATCTTGAGTAATAGCTGAGAATACGCAGACAAACCCCCCGCAAAACTCTTTTAAGAGGAAAACGTCATTCAAAAAGGTAATGAGAATGGTTCCCAAAGGCTACTCATTAGACGTTCTGCGTGAAGTTTTGAGACGATCCCCTCCATTAGCCGTCCGTTACTTCTGACATTCTGCCATCCTCAATACCTAGGGAAATAGGTAATACTTTACTGTCAATATTTCAAAAACTAGAAAGTTACTTAGCAGACCCGGGAGTCACAACTCAAGGCTTTCATCCTAAGATGCATATGTTGGAAACGTCAGAGTAAGTAATGTTAAAGGAACGGTCAAAGGAAACTGCTTCTAAAATGCCCTTACCATTTGAGGTTGCATTGCATAATTGCACAAAGCTCAAGGTGACGACCTCGTAGTGACCGTCCTACGACCGAGGGATTTGACAGAGCTCTTAACCAAATCTATACATAAAAACGTTCTTGTTATACTTGTGTCGTTTTAGTCAAACTTGCACAAAGTTGTGCATTTCGCATGCTATTTCCATTATTAAGTCAAGGGTAAAAAAAACTCTTTAGAAAGCAGCGTCACATCCAACGTCCCACCAGTCCATTTAGATGACCCCTTACGATCACATTTGCACTGGTGCCCGTAGGACTCTTAAACCACAAAATTTGCCTGGAGGACTGTGTGTGTGTATGTGTGTGTCTGTGTGTGTGTCTATGTGTGTGTGTGTGTGCGTGTGTGTGTGTGTGTGTGTGTGTGTGCGTGTGTACATCTCGGTACGTATTTAACGGCGTCTATGTGTCCTAGGGTCCCGACTTGATTCTAACCACGAATTAAAAATCACAGGATGTCCCACGGGGCCACGTACGAGTCACGCCCGAAAGTGCAGAAAAAAGCCCTAAACTACACAGAGCGGCGCAATTTCCCCCAATAGCATACTGTAGCATATCTTAAAAATTCAGAGTCGAATCCGCGGATTGGCATCCTGGTTAGAACTGCATTCGTCATTCGGAAGGGACGAGTTCTTGGAGTTGCCTTGAGCACGTAACAATAGCCTCGTTTCTCAGATGGGTACATACTAGCTGTACTACAAGCGGAATATAATTTACGCCGCCGGTAATGGACTGCGATCACATCAAACATCAAAGTAGATTTTTGCTGATATCATCTGTTTTTGATCTGATTTGATGAAATTTACCAGCTATGGAACCCAAAAATGATTGCATTGGGAAAGATGTTATCTGTCCTACGGATGAAACTAGCACAGCTTCTCCGCTGCAGGGCTTTTTGAAGATCTTGTCATTTTGCGTTGGCAATTCGGCGAATTTGTTATAGACCATTGTTTAGTCCGTGAATCTAGAAAGTCTTTATGCACGTCTACTGTCTATATGTCTTGTTCTTTCTCCACAAAAGTAGAGATACGCATTAAAACATGCAAAATACACGCATAAACACATACACGCATGCGAACGCACACGTACACACACACACGCACGCACGCACACACACACACACACACACACACAAGCACGCACACACACACACACACAGCCGCACACACACACAGACACACACACACACAGAGACTCGAACACACAGACGCAAACACACGTGTCCAATACGGATATCATATGCACATGAATCGATATGCACAACTTTGAATGGGCCCTTACAGTCACATAGAAAGAAACAACTCCGGTGAATATTCCACAGTATGTTTGTTTTTTATGCAACATTACCGACGCAAGTGTTCCCACGCAAATTATGAACACCGTATCTAAAGGAGAAAAAAATCACATTAAATTTACAAAGAGGCAAAATTTCCCCCGACTTGCCCCGCTAACTGCCGACCTATCATTCATCAAAGACTGAATCCGGCATCCCACCGAGAGCCAGGCCGTGATTAAATGGCGAGGTTGCCGAGAAATGGTGCACCTTGTACATCATGTATGATTTATTTCCAGCAAAATTACTAGTCGGAATGTTCAAAATGTCAAAATCGTGATGTTCACTGCTATATCAAAGACCTATGAATAAAAATCGTATTTTTTTGCAACGGTCATGAACAAAAAAATTGGGTACTACTAGGTAGATTCTGGGATTTTCTTTTTACCTTCGTAAAAACGGGAGGTATCGTTTTGGGTCAGTCTCTCTGTGTGTCTGCCTGACTGTCTATGTGCGTGTTTCGTTTTAGGATATTTGTAGTCAGTATAACGTGAGAACACTGAAATAATTGTAATGCTTTTAGGTAATGTGGGTAAGTATTGGGAAGACAAAGGCCAGGTTCCAATTTGACCCTTTTCTATTTTTACTGCAGCAAAACTTCCTTTTCGTATCTTTTGCTCCGGACATGCGTGTGATCACTGATACAGAAATGTGATTTGGGATTTAATTTTTGTCACGATGATGTTCAAGAGAGCACAAACTTGTTTGGTGATTTGCTTGCCCTTCATGTATGCATACCCTCCCAAAACAATACCGCACATGCGCTTAGAGAGCTATTTATAGATGACTAGTTCAAACTAGTTCAATCAAGTTTGCCCATCAATCTGGTGAAAACCTATCCCTCCATATATCATTGTCAAACAAAGGTTACTACTCACAATATTTCTTTAGATATCCGGAACGAAAAGAAATATAAGGGGAAGTATGCACTTCGTACACGATGCATGCATGATCTTTTTGCTGCAGAAATTCAAACTGTCAGAAACATACATATGACATTCACAACTAGAACGAAGAATCTAATTGTATTTGTCGCCTAAAAAAGTCGCT
>NC_049980.1:469918-475793 GCF_000003815.2 Branchiostoma floridae | reverse complement strand
TGCACCATGTATGATTTATTGGTTCTATGAAAGTGGATAGAGAATATAGGAATATTCCAAGTTTTCAGGATGTAATAATTAATGCTCCCTGCAGGGACAATGCGATTTCTGATCTTGTATGTGATGTCGTAGTTACTGCACATGTGAGACTATGAGTGTCAGTAGACGTGAGGGTGGAGACCAATTTGCACACCACTCTTTCACCTTAAAAAGTCATATGCAGGTTAGGCAAACAGGTTGCCGAGCCCACCGGCAAGTGACTGTTTGTCTGCTCATATATATCCGAGTTGTGATGTCGTTGTTTTAAATGGCATGTGCTTTTATGTGATTTGCATACAAGTGGCTATATGGCATCCCAGAACAACGCTGCATGAGTGTCTATAGGGAGCAATTATAGATGAATACTTCAAATTTGCTCAGTTAAGCTCGCCCAACAATAAAGCTCTCAATAGATCATTCTAACACAAAAAATTGTCAGTGGAATAAAAAAAAAAGAAAGTCGAAACCACAAGTGTACGTGTGACGTAGCCATTGAAGAATACATTATGATTGATGCATTAGCTATAATGGTGCTACACTGTATTAGACCCGATTCTTCATGCTAATTAAGTCTGCATGTCACGGACACAGCTTAGAGAATGTAAAAGACTCTTCTGTCTATTTAGGAAATTGATTATTGAAACATTGATACTGACAGTGAAAATACATGATTTAACAGCTCAGTTGAAAGAAAAAAGTACAAACTTTTATGATACAAGTTTAAACCTTGTAACCATACTAAAAAATAAAGCGATTTTCAACAAACCTTCAATCAGTCCTCTGATTTTTTTCAAGCTGTAATTACACAAAACCTATGTCCCACATCCAGACCAAAAATGTGACGTCAGCAAAGGGTCAAAGGTGCTTGAAAGTCGGTATCGGCCCCCCTCTCGATTGAGGAAAGGGCTGATGGACTCTGGTGTAGAGGACCTCTTTGACTCCCCTCAAATAGTAATGCTATACGGAATCAAGTATCATGTATATACACTGTCGAAATCCACAAAATGTCCAGGAGATTCTATGTGGATGTTCCAACTATACTCTAGGTATAATGACTTAAAACATGTCTGTCATGTGCATAAGTTTGATTCCATCGTTCATGGAATAACAATGACAATGGCAATAAATTTTATTGCATAACGGTTAGCAAGGTACTGCTATATATGTGACCATCGAAGTAAGTAAAGGTGAATTAAAAATTTTGGCGACAAAAAAACAAAGAAACAAGTGTTCGTAGGACACCATCCTACATGAAGTCATGATCACTATGGTGTTTGCGATGTGGACTAAGAAGTTTGGTGTCCTATTTACCAGTAATAACAAATTATGTCAAGCTTGCTCTCATTTCTCCCAGGTAGTTACTTGTTTTATATAACACCGGGTAGTGATCTAACCTCTGCTCTTTCCAGCATCTAATTAACTCCCGGGAGGCAACCAGCAGGTGTTTATTGGACTGTAACACTCTGATTTTAAGATGGGGGTGCCCTGCTATAATTCTGCATTATCTGAAAATACTGCTACGATATGCCAAATTCACCACATCAACAGAATCTCATTAACTAATGACTTGCCAAATTTGAAACAAAAACAGTACTCCGTTGGGGATCGGTGACCTCCCTTACAGAGCAGCAGCATGGCGGATTGGCGGTGAATCAAAAACAACAGCAAAGTTTAGCTAAAACAGAGATTGAAAAATTTTAGAATGCAGTTTTGCAAGTTTGGGGCAATTTTGCTTTGTGGTCCGACTGACTTCCGACATACAGGTAATATTTGACCTCTACAAACAAAAGGATTTTCTGAAATCTTTGTAAAAACATTTGTCATTTCGGAAGAATAATTGGCTGACTACTGTTACTTTTCAACTTTGTAAGTGATACTAGTTTACCACACTGTCAATTTGCACACTTGATAAATACTGGAAAAGAAGTTAATGATGGCTCATAGTGATACATGACAATGTCATCTACAATTTTTATAATATTTTATAATTTAGGCTTCTTTTTTCGTTATGTTTTTTCGCCCTCTCGCACTAAATTTGAGGTCTTCATAATTTACTTGCTGTGGCCTCACTCATATGCATCCCTCTGTTACCAATCTGATAAATGTTGTTTCCACCTCTCCCACTCAAAGGGCGCTCAACAGGAAATTAACATTCGCATTATATCCTAGCGATAGGAGAAAGGGCTTCAAAAGAAAAGCCTAGGGGTCGGTATACAAATTACTCTTTCTCAGCTCAAGCTCTTTCATCTCCCATCGTATATGGCTCAGGACTAATGCTTAATGGATGTTGTGAAGCTGTGTTTTTGTGCTTTTGATCCTTTGTGGGCAGCGTAGCGAATATGATGTATGCAAGGAACACGCCACACTTATGTAAGCTAATGGATTTGACTGATTTGGGGTTTCATGTCCCAGTGGCGTAAGTGGTACCGCAGCCACGCTGTTTTGCCATCTGGGTCAGAATTCCGTAGATGAGTGGTCAGGCGTTCTAAAATCTTGATCCTAGGGTTGTTTACAAACAAGGTTTGTTTATAAAGTCACATTGTACTACCACTAGCTACTTGAAAAAATCATCATGTTTGACTAAGTTTAGGACAACTGCTTTACTTCTAACATACAGACAGAAGGTGTCCTGTAAGTAACATGATGAGATTCGATGGATTTCAATGTGACTTTCACCTCGTCTACATGTATCACTTAAGGCGCGTTGTCTCGCTGTACTTGGGGCACTGGTGCGTGACCGCGGGGTTCGAAAGATTTCTCAACTGATTTCAGATGATAAAGAACGGATTTTTTTTACGTTTTGTGTTTTGCTGCTTTCTAAGTCATACTTTTACATATTACGCAATGTATTAATTTTATAACAAAAGAAAGGAAATAACAAAACAGTGACGCAGTGAACGAACTGCACAGTGATAGGTGTAACAGGAATCCGATGCCTGCGGAGATGCCGGTTAGTCCCGATAGCGTACTTACCCACGGGTGAATGTACAGTACTGGGTTCTGATAACTGCTGACATACTCAGATGTTGTCCATGTGCAAATAACGCGACTTTCCTCACTTACATGCAACATTTACATGTGCAAATGAGTACCAAGGGCCATCCCTAGGAAGGGACGTTAAATGGAGGTCCAGTGTCTGAGAGAGCCACTCCTCGGGCACGTATCGAATGCAGTACAGGTCCCTCCCGGGTAAAACATACAGCCCTCTGGTCGCAACTTGTGCAATTACTGTTTGTCGTATAAGTAGGTTACTAGGTTGGGTATACAGTTTGCCATTATAGACCCTTTGGTTTGGTTTAGTTTGATTTGGTTTAAATTGATTTGGATCTCCTTTAATGACGGATATGTGACTATAGTTCTTTCTTGAGCTCTGACGGCGCGGGACCTCCATTTAACGTACATACAGATACAGAAATAGATGAAGTACACATGGTGACATTGACAAGATTTCTAATACGTATCCAACACATGGGTTCTAAAACTACTCTTACGTAGATTCTGAACATTTTAGACTGTCCCTTCGATCTCTTCACCTTCGCCTGGATTTGACTCCTTCTGATCCCACCCGGCCGACCTTCCCGTGCGTTAACAGCCCGTGTACTTACAACTCTACTGGCTAATTGGCCTTACCGCTTAACGACACAGATGGGCCCGAATGTGCTTTTGTTCACCTCGGTGTTAAGCCCGTTTTCATCATGCACCTTTGCCAATAAGGTTTTAAGTGTAGATTCTCTATTGCTATGAGTGTAATGTGTGTGTGTGTGTGTGCGTGTGTGTATATGTGTGTGTGTGTGTGTGTGTGTGTGTGTGTGTATGTGTGTGTGTGTGTGTGTGTGTGTGTGTGTGTGTGTGTGTGCGTGTGTGTATATGTGTGTGTGTGTGTGTGTGTGTGTGTGTGTCTGTTGAAAGCATACCTGAAGATACTGTCGATGCGTGGATCTGTAGAGCATCTCGTATATGGTCAAAGGTTGGAAAAAAGACAATTTCTTCTTGTTTATGTCGTCTGCATCAAAGGAAACAATGGTTAGTGAGGGATGTTTAGTTTTGTTTGCCGTCGATGTGGCGTATTGGTAGGATATCTGGCCCAGATCCTAGAAAATTTATTCGAATCTAGATCTCCTTACATGCCTCGTTTACGTTGTGCCCTTGGGAAAGGCACATAACACGAATGCACTCACTTCTCTCAAGTGAAAAATTGGTTACTATCGCTAAATTCAGGTTCTCTGTTTGAGGAAAGCCATACCTTTAAAGTGGTATCTCACTGCACTTAGGGCACCGGTGAGCCACTGCGGGGTTTGTTCACTGCGGCACTGTTGTGGTATTTTCGCCGATTTTTTTAATGATTTAGATATTGATTGCGTAAAAGTATGACTAAGAAGACAAAAAAAAAAAAAACGTAATTATAAGAGAATCTTCTTTATCCCTGAAAATCGTAGTGATCTCTCGAACCCCTCAGTGGACCGGTGCCCCAAGTTCAGTGAGATACCATATTTAGCACGTTAACGAATCTACCACACTCAAAAAGAGTAGGGGTCATTTCTGGTGCGATTAGTGGATCAAACAAATCTGTCAGGGTATGCAGCTTCTGCTGTTCATTACAACCCTCAGATGCTTCCTCGCTTCATCCTTGTTCAAAGGCGGGCACCTGACTTCGAAAGGGGGGGTGGGGGTAAAAATGTAACACTATTAAAATAAGTTACTAGCCTGAGTGCAGTACCATATATTGTCCTAGTCTGTCCCAAAGCAAATGAAAACAAAAACATAAAATTGGTATGTTACTCCATGAGGCTCAGTCTGTACCTGGAATGCAATACAACCAGTATAACACTGAACATTAGATTCATACATGTCAGAACCTTTGCTACGTATACCAAGTGTGATGGTATAGAATAAATACATGTAGATGGTCATTAGGTAACATCGATCAGGAGGGCGTTCAGAATCATATTCATCCAATTTCGTTTTTGATACGATCTACCGTAATGATATTTTGCTGTTCGTACCCACCACATGGCCTTGAAACTACGCACAATTACCTTTCCCACCCGCCTTGGCATTTAAAGTAAAGAAGCATGAAGACGTGCAGGGATGGCATTAGGTAATCAGGCCTAGGAAAAAAACTTGTGTTTTCGGTTACCCGACTAAGGTATCTCACTGCACTTGGGGCACCGGTGCGGCACTGCGGGGTATGTTCACTTCTGTGATATTTTCGCCGATTTTTGTTTATGCTTAAGATAAAAATATGAATTAGAAGGTAAAAATATACACAAAACACTAAGAAAATTCGTTATTTATCAATGAAATTCGTTGAGTATCTTTCGAACTACGCAGTGCCACACCGGTGCCACAATTGCAAGTGCAGTGAGATACCAGCTTAAAGGATTCGAGGTTTGAGCAGTTTATGTATGGAATTTCTCTTCTTCTTTATTTCGCAAATTGTATAACCACAACAGGATCCTAAACATATCAGTGCTCCTTTGCATTTCAATTTTAGATTTTTAAACTGTCGTTTTTTTAATCACTTCGACCGAATTCGAACCTTTGAGGAAAGAAACGAATAGAAAACAACAACCCTACCAACTGATCCTAATTTTTTATGACTGAAATGTAAATACAACCTTTTTTTTAAGGTACACATCTTTTCAACGCATGGCTCTTTCACATTTTCACAGTTGACAAAGGTAAAAGATTGTCTCGTCTGTTTTTTTAACAACCCTAATACTTCTGGAAATCAATCCGGGAAACCAAGCTGATGCTGTTTATGTATGTGTGCACTTGTGTTTTTTACGTGGGGGAGAGTGTATGTGTGTGTTTGCGTGCGTGTGTATGTGTGTGT
>NC_049980.1:432910-469818 GCF_000003815.2 Branchiostoma floridae | reverse complement strand
ATAGCACTGCTTTCATTGATGATTCCCGCCGATGACGTCCATGGCTCCACCCTCTATTTTCAGACGCCTTCATGACGACTTTGCGGTTCCTTCCCACCTTTTTGAAAGTGTGAGGCGCCTTATTTGGGAAAACATGCCTCGTCACGGACCAAAATATGAAGATGTTCGCCTCACTGGGACTTATCAACCTGCTAATTTTGCACACATAGATCGCACAGCGGCTTGGTCACGTAAGCAGTGATGACAGGAAAATTTGAATGATGGACGCCCGAGGCGTATATAAGGAAAATGCAAGCCGAATAAATTTATCCTTCATACCGGAGAGGTAATTTTCTATACCGGTTGTGACGACAAGAGCTGACGCCACGTGAGGAAATTACAGTTGTAATTTCCGTGTTCGCAGCAGCGAGTTTGTTGAAGTGAGCATCGCGACCAGGTATCTCAGTCCACTGACCAGAAGATAGCGTATTCAGTATCGTACAAGGTGGGTAGCAGCAACAGGCGACCGGTTTTGGAGCGGTCGGTCATTCGTTTTGAGCAAGAACTAGAGGTGACTCGCGCCGCTGTGGACAATATTCTGTACCATCGAATATCTGTACTGTAGTATCTCCGGGATGTGGCTTGTGAACAGTGTACGGAACCTCCACGTGAGGACTTCCCGGGACGGTGTGATCGCGGGCGGCGGGGCTGACGACACCAGGCGCCGCCCGTGCACCAACGTGCTCACCCCGGACACAATTCCCGAGTTCGAGATCCCGACCACGGAGTTGCCGTGTAGGCTGACCGGTGACGATAGTCCTCCTCGCGGGGTGGTGCAGAGCGTCAGTACCCACAGTGCCGCGGAGTTCATAGAGAAAAGTAAAGAAATGTTCTGGACGTCAAGCTTGGAAAGTCTCGCCTTGTCAAGGCAGAACAGTCGTGAGTCGGACGGGGCCGGTAGCCACTCCACCCCGCCGCGCTCCCCAGTGAAGCCCCGGGCACGCCGGCTCGGGGTCTGGAACCGTCCCACCGACTGCGCTGAGGGGTCTCCCGCCAAAACAGACGACACTGATGGCGTGAACTCTGACCCCATTTCCAGGGCAGCCATGACCTTGCAGCACCTGGGGAAAAAGACGACGTCATACGGTTTTACCACCTTGGAGACCTCTCCCACTACTACCAGAAAAGAGTCTCTGTACTTCGGTAGGACAAGGTAAGTTTGTTTTTCTATTTATTTATTTGTTTGTTTGTTTGTTTGCGTTTTGAAAATTCCTGCTGAACAGTTCGAATTCATAGTATTTGTGTATGTTTGTAAGTTGTTGAAAGGAAAGACCTTTTACACAGTGCACTGAATCCAAAACGCATTATTTTCAGGATTTGTTTGCGGGTAAGCCTAGGGTTCACTATTTAGATTCATTATGAAGGTTCGTTCTTAAATCCTCTGCTTATAGATTGCCATTTATACGTACCAAACTTACACCATAGCTGTTATGAGCATGTCTTTGGCCCTTGTCACTTTTTTTTACTCCGAAGTGCTGCAAGAAGATTGTAGTTCACTGTAAAGACCTTTACAAAATTACTGTTTCTCCGAAAATATATATTCGAAAGTCTTAGAAGCTAGTCGAGCGTAGGCAATACTTGGATTTTGTACTTAGATATGAAGGCGTTTGGTGTACACAATTTGGCACTGCGTGACTGCAAATAAAACGTGCTACGGTGATGTATGGCATAATTTGCTGATTTTTACTGTCTACAGTTACAAAAAGATGTCTAGAAATTGATACGGTTCCTTCTAAAGTCCGTCGTAAATTCTAGGTTTGGAGATAATTTTATGTGGCGGTTGTAAGAACGGCTGACTATTACTGATAACAGTACACTGATTTCTCACCGATAATAACGTAACTGCTATTATAGTAAGGTAGAAATAGCAGTTATTGACCGTAATGGTCTCCCATTGGATGTGTCTATCATTTGCAAGCAATCCTTGGAATTTGTATTATATATGGAGTGTTTTTGCGAAATACATTTGCACTCTTTGTGCAAAGTCAATGTCCTAAGATGCGAAATTACTGTTCTTTACATTCACTGAAACGGTGTCTGCAAATGTCACTGTTCGTACTAAAGTCTGTCTTAAAATCTAGGATTGGAAAAATCTATGACGACTCGAGAGAGGGGGGCTCTTGTATTACATTCGTTTACCTCCCGGTAAGAACTATGATAGTAGAGTGGAACTAGCAGGGACCATTAAGCTAAGGGCACAACCCGCCGTATGTGCTGTTTACGTGCCAAAACGTGGGCATTCTTTTAGAATCCGTAAGCGGTAAGTACCGCCTCCGTACGAATCCTTAGGGAATCCGACGGATTTCGGAGCACGCAGACACGCCGTGGAACTTTACGTGCAGGCAAACCTTTGTCTGCCATCGGCCTGCGAATTACTGTAGTGTACACCCTTATCCCTCAATAACCATCAAAGTAAGTTGGAACTAGCAGAGGACATTATATACAGTTACGGTCTCTCATAAGATGAGTCTAAGCAATGCTTGGACTCTATACTTATATATATGCAGGGTTATTTTGTAATAAATTTTACACTTCGCGCTCGCAAAGTTGATGCGCTACGTTGATAAATGACATTTTTTTTCTGCTGTCTACAGCCACTAAAAGGTGTCAACAGATCTTACCGTTACTTCTAAAGTCTGTCATAAAATTTAACGTAGTTTTTTTTATGGTGTTTACCTCAATAACTATGATAATCACAGTAAGATAAAACTAGCAGGGAACGTTTTATACTGTTACTGCCTCCCATAAAAACTAGTGTAAAAATGACTTTGTACCTATATCTGCAGGCTTTTGGTGTGATAAATGTTGCACTTTGCGCTCGCAAAGTTAATGAGCTACGTTGATATGTGACTTTACCATTTTCTACTGTCTACAGTCACTAAAATGCTTGTACAAAATGTTGCAGTTCCTCGTAAAGTTTGGCGTAAAATTTAGGGTGGAAAATTTTTATGGCGGCTCTATGGAGAATTGACCATTACTATATCCTTGTTTACGGTAAGGGGGGACTAGCAGGGAACGTTAGGCTAAGGGCACAACACGCCGTACGTGCAATTTATCCGTACGTTTGTGGGGAGGCCACGTCCGCCACGTATTTCTGAAAACGTTCAGCCTGTACAGAGCAGGCGCGTTGCCCGTACTGGCACGTGCGGGGGGGGGGGTCAATCCACAGCCCGATGGCTCACAAAGTTTTGCCTGCATGTATGTAAAGTTCTACGGCGTGTCTGCGTGCTCCAAAATCCTTCGGATTCCCTACGATTTCGTACGTAGACGGTACTTACCACTTACAGATCCCAAAAGATTCCCCACGTTTTGGCACGTAGACAGCACGCATTTGTATGTACGGCGGGTTTTGCCATTAGCTTTAGGGCTTCTCATAAGATGAATGTCAGCAATACTTGGACTTAAGCTTTGTACTCTGATATGCGTGGGAACAAATTTTGCACAAAGTCGATGTGCTACGACGATCAATGACTTTGCTGCTTTTTTATGACTGCAAATCCATTTGTATGGTCTCTGTTAATACGTCTAGCCCTTCGAAATGGCCACAGGCTAGCTGAGAAGAGCAGGCTATATATATGCGCAATAGATACATAGAATTGGTAGCTTAAGCGCTAAAATAGACTGCATGCCCCTTTAGGGTAGAATAATATTTAACATAGTTTTTTTTATCTAAACTGACAAATTTAAAATGCGACATGCTATCGCCAAAATAAAGATTTTGTAGCACTTGTTTCTAGAACAGCCGAAAGTTTATGAGCGCGTTGATATCATCCATAAGCTTAAAGATTACATTAGTTCTTGATTCGGACCGGAAGCGGAAATAACTTTGTATAGAATATTACATCTGTATGTGCGATGCTACTAATGAGGCACACACGCACTCCCGCGTGGATAATCATTACGTTACATGCAGGAAGAACTGACCCCCAATTTTCATTCACAATTACCGCTTTGGCCCTTTATTTATAGCTGCTGAGTTATACGTTACATACAAGAATAGCTGACCACCAATTTTTATTTACAATTACCGGTTTTGTCCTTTATTCATAGCTGCACAGTTATATATGAAATTGTTGATAATTTCCGGACCTTACGAAAGGCCAAAGGTACACAAGTTTTTGTGATCACCCTATGGACTGTGCTTGCGGCTTGAGCTGATTGTGTGCTCGGAGCATGTGTTATAAATCAACTGGTGGATAAAGGTGCAACTATGTATCAGACTATGGTCAGTTGCGACTTTGTTAAAAATAAAGCAGGCAAACTCAAAAAGCCACGCATGTTACTGGAAAAATATGTCAAATGTCCGAGGCCTAGGTATAAGAGCAGCAGACACAGAATGTATAACGAGGTGGACGACATATACCAAAAACTCAGTACACAGGAGAAAGAGAGAAGGCTGGATATAGTGACGCTAGCAGGGATGAGAGAAGATCTGGGAGAAGAAACAAGTGATTGAAAGTGCCTAAAAATCAGCTCGTGAACTGCACAGCATGGCCCCTTCTCCAATCGGGGCCTAAGCCTTAGGCCTATATTACTGCAATTGTAAAAAAAAAAAAAAAAATGAAAATCAAAGCAAATTATGTGAAAAAGCAGGATGCGATCTCAATTGGATTTTGCAACCATTTGCTTTCTGATTGGAATTTATGCGTTAGCTAAAAATATAGTATGACGAAGGGCATTATACAAGAATATAATGTCCTTGTTATGACTGAAAAGCCCTACCCCAAAACAACAACAACAACATATGGACTACAAAGATTATCTTTTATCTACGAAATGTCGTTTCAAGTGTGTTTGCCTCTGTGTTGGAATAAAAACATAACTAGTTTTTCTCTTCCCTTCCAGTCCTATCGTGGTCACGCCGGAGTCTGGATCAGACGATGGTTGGCGGTTGCCTAGCAACAAGCGGCATAGCAACGCCAGTTCCCGCGCTTCCAACAGCCCCCGGTCGGGCCGGTCGGCGGGAAGCGGCAGTTCCACCGAGTCCTCTCCCGTCAGCTCTCCTAGACCGACACGGCATCGGAAGTGGTCATGTGACTCTGAAACAACATGCAGACGCAGGGGCAGCAAACGGTAAGCTTGTTTGTTGTTTGTCCGTTAGGTTGTTGTTTGTTTATTTGATGGTTGCTTGTTTGGTAGGTTTGTTTGTTTGTTGGTTGGTTGGTTGGTTTGATTGTTTGTTTGTTGGTTTGTTTGTTTGTTTGTTGGTTGATTGGTTGGTTGGTTGGTTGGTTGTTAAGTTGGTAGGTTAGGTGCTAGGTGGATGGTTTGGTTGGTATGTTTTTGGTGGGTTAGTTAGTGGTTTAGTTGATGAGTTGTTGATCGGTTGGTTGGTGAGTTGTTGAACGGTTGGATGATTGGTTGGTGAGTGAATCGTTTGGTTGGTGGGTTGTTTGTGGGTTATTTGGGGGCTTAGTTGATGAGTGGTTTGAATGGTGGGCTGGTTGGTTGGTGAGTGGGCGGTTCGGTTGGTGGGTTGGCTAGTGGGTTCGCTAGTTGATAAGTGGATTGAATGTTGAGTTGGCTGGTTGATTTGCTGGTTGTTTGGTAGTTTCTAGTTTAGTTTGCTGGTTTAGTAATTGTAGGCGACAACTTTAGTGTCCAATATTGTCTAATGAATGTCGCTTTAAATGCCCGAGTGGCTAGGCTAGCCGACCCGAGACCTAGACATAGGCTAGACGTTGCATACTAGGCACTACGTCCCTCACTCCACCCAGTGAACATGAGTACCTGACTTAGTTTTGGGAATCTAAAAGCGGTGGAAGGAGAGGGTTGGGATCCCAATACAATAGATACCAACCCACCGCTCCTATGACCCCCAAACGACTATTGGACTACCTTGAAGTTCACATTTACTTTACCTTTGCCTTTACATTTACCTTTACCTTCACCTTTGTCTTCACTTATGTTTATCAATTTCCGTAAGGCTTTCGATTCTATCGATCTATGTATGTTGTCTTCATCTTTAGGTAATTGCATGTAACTGTTCTTTCTGAAGTACCACCTGTTACCATATCTAATGTACTGTCTACCCCAGTGAAAGAAAACGGACCATCTAATTGTGCTGCATAGAACAAGGTTCAATAAATAAAAAGATAGTTGAGATCAAGATTGCTGGCTTGCTCTCGGGGTGTTATCTCTCTTCGTATTCTATAGCACGCCCGACTTATAGGCTACCCTAAGGTTTGCTTTTGATAATGAGATTTTCTAATATCCAATTGAAGATAATTGGCCAGACGAACAAGCTGTTACTAGATAAAAGTAATGAGTTTTCCATTCCATGTGTGTACCTGATGGCCTTGACAGCTCCAAGGACAGGTATTAACTTTAAAGATGCATTTCACTTCAGTAGTTATTCTTCTGTTGGATATTAATGTACTATACGTATACAAGGAATGCTTTGGTAGGGTCTGCATGAGTTTAGAAAGTGCCATCATTGCAAAACAAACATCGCATAATTCGCCACAAGTGGAATTACACAAAAGGGCGACTGATTATGTATTCATTGATACATAGTCTCTTTGAAATTAACACTTCCTTTTAGAGAGAATTGTCTTTTTAAATTTTGTTGCTATTCTACGAAATCATCCATGCCGTGCTTAACTAGATCCCAAGTTAAGCAACCTCAATTGTGTTAGTGTTTCCCACAAAAAGGTCGACAAGTACATTCCAATGAATGTAATAAATAGTATATTTTGCAATTAAACCCCTTATGTGCATAGAGATTATCTCATTGTATAAACCATAGCCCTGGTACCTTTATGGATTGACAGCCCCTGCTTGGCAATGGCATGATACCTCAATAGGGTTCAACCAAAATGGATCACTGTCGGTCTAACACATCGCTAAAAGATACCCAGAGCTTTATTCACTATTCAAAACTGATGACTATGCATACCGCTTCCAGACCACAGAAATATCATGTAAAAAATGTTAATACTAAGAAATGGGCCGCGCTCATTCTGAAGAGTGTGTGGATAGATAAAGACAAAAATGCTCAGTCTATGGCTTTTGACCTAACCCACCATGTGGGGGTCACTAATAGTTATCGTACATATAACATTTGCATATGCTCAGTTTGCTTATAACATGAACATGTTTTACATGATACGTACCTTACGAATGCAAAAGTCACAGGCCTGTGCCTAGGGCCCATTTTCATCTTCTACAAAAATCTACTTCGGACTCAAGTCCTTAACTTGAAAAATGTAAAAAAAAAATTCATATTTGATGAAGCAGTGCAGGAAATATATATAATTTTAGACTTTCAGATTGGTAAAAAAAGAATTTTGCCCATTTTCTTAGCCTGTGCAGACCCTTAAATTTAAAAGGGCTGTCTTTAAATTGACGCCAGAAAACAAGATGGCGGCGTTGTTTGAACTGAAGATGTCTTCCACCGTGAGGAATTTTTCGGTTCGAACTTTTTGGACACTTTAGATAACATGCTGCTGTGTTGGGTAGTACAGTCATATATAGGTTTCGCAAAGAATATTTTTTTTCCTGCTTAAACCAAACACGCTAACACAGAAGGAGGTGAGTTGAAGGAGGTTCAGGTGATGCCTCAGCTTTTGTTAAGGGTGCATGTGTTTGTAATTGTTATACCCTGAAATGTTCACGGATGAGCTAATGATACCCCGAACTTGCCTTTAATTTTTACATTATCGCCAACTGAGATTACCATTACTGTTTTTCCCTGCAGGTCGCCTAAGTACGTCCGGCGGCAGCGGCAGTCCACTCGGCGACGTTCGTCGCTCACCGTCCCGCAAATGGAATATTTCTCCTCGGGCAGCTCTCCCAGCTCCGCCGAACCAAGTCCGAACATGCAGCGTAAAATCATCCCCCAGCCACGGGAGAGGAGCGTGTCGCTTCAGGTGGTTACTTATTGCAACTTTCCTTTTTTTTACCGAGTTGTTAGAGTGGTCGTCATGCATTCGGTAGGTCTTGAGTTCGAACCCCAGCCGAGTCATACTATAAAAATGACACATGCTGTTTTCTCTACTTAGAACCCAGCATTTATGAGTTTTAGTATGGAAGTGAAGCACTGCATTTCAATGAGGCACTGTTGTGTTATTTTCATCGATTCTTTTTATAATTCATACAATGTGTAATACGTTAAAGTATGACTTAGAAGACAGTAAAATAAACAATACGGAATCAAATTCGTTCTTTAGCTTTTTAAATTAGTTGAGTAATCTTTCGAACCCCACAATGCCGCACCAAGGCCCCAAGTTGAGTGAGGTACCACCTCAACTGCGATGCCAATACGACACATGTTTTACCTCCATACTTGTATGGAAATAGCTAGCTGGTCGTAATTACGTAAGCTAAAGGGTGATAGAAAACATATTGTCTATTTCTTCTTGCAGGTTCCAACGTTCACTTATGTCCGCCGGGACTCCCATGATAAAGAGATAGGACTGCCTCCACACTACCTCGGGGAACTCAAGTTCTCAGTCGAGTTTGTCAAGCGTGGGAGGCAGCTGAAGGTAAAACCTTCGAATGCAGTTTTATCCGTGTTGGTAGAATCCATAGTCGTATGATTTGAGCTTCGTCCCATCACAAAGGAAACACACGGCGAGAATTTTCGGTCGATCCCGTTGATTCTTTTTTAAATGTCTGATTCATTGTGCGGACTTTCCAGAAACGGGAAGTTTGATAACGTTATAAGTGAATCAAAAGTGGGAGAATTTACCACTGGTACGGCACAATGAGGGTGAATGTCAAGTGTAACTTTCTGTTCAAGTGGCACTACATGAATATATTAATTTGTCGTTGGCCAGTTCGTCGTTTCGTAGATACAATCTTTTGTTTACTGTGTCTCATAACAAGCGACAATAGGTTGGTGGGTACAAATGCGCTCTATCAACATTCGATATCCATGTTCACTAAATGGGCCCATCTCCTACAACTCCCTGAACGTGACGTTGGAATCACGTGACTGTTGCAGTGGGTCGTAGGTGCCAGGTAACTTGTGTCACCCCCGTCTCCGTTCTGTTTAGCGAAAGTCCCAAATTCCTTAATTGTTGGTTGGATTAAGTTTTTTTTAATGATGATGATGTTATTTATCATCACAGATGAACGTTCAATCTAAAGGTACATTTTTGTTTGTTGGCAGGTGTCAATCATTAAGGCTGAGAATCTGGGCGGCCACAAGCACGCCAAGAACAACATCAACAGCTACATCCGGCTGTACCTGCTGCCCGGTAAGGTGGGGCGACAGCAGACGCGAACAGTCAAACACACGAGGAACCCCATCTTCAACGAGGAGTTCTACTTCGGTGGACTAGGTCTACAGGTGGGTTTAGTAGTAAGGGCATGGTACTCAGTAGTAAGGACATGTAAATAGACATAGATAGTGGACATACCATTAAGAGCCCAATCTTCAACGAGGAGTTCTACTTCGGTGGACTAGGTCTACAGGCGGGTTTATGAGTATTTAATTTGATCTAAGGATAGTGAACGCTATCGCTAGGAACCCCATCTTCAACGAGGAGTTCTACTTCGGAGGGCTGGGACTACAGGTGGGTTTATGAGTATGTAATTTGATATAACGATAGTGAACGCTATCCTTAGGAACCCCATCTTCAACGAGGAGTTCTACTTCGGAGGGCTGGGACTTCAGGTGGGTTCAGTACTCAGTAGTAAAGACAGATTACTCAGTAGTAAGGACATGTTACCCAGTAGAGTGAACATGTTACTCAGTAGTAAGGACATGTTACTCAGTAGTAAGGACATGTCACTCAGTAGTAAGGACATGTTACTCAGTAGTAAGGACATGTCACTCAGTAGTAAGGACATGTCACTCAGTAGTAAGGACATGTTACTCAGTAGTAAGGACATGTCACTCAGTAGTAAGGACATGTCACTCAGTAGTAAGGACATGTTACTCAGTAGTAAGGACATGTCACTCAGTAGTAAGGACATGTCACTCAGTAGTAAGGACATGTTACTCAGTAGAAAGAACATGTTACTCGGTAGTAAGGACATGTTACTCGGTAGTAAGGACATGTTACTCAGTAGTAAGGACATGTCACTCAGTAGTAAGGACATGTTACTCAGTAGTAAGGACATGTTACTCAGTAGAAAGAACATGTTACTCAGTAGTAAGGACATGTTACTCAGTAGTAAGGACATGTTACTCAGTAGTAAGGACATGTTACTCAGTAGTCAGGACATGTCACTCAGTATTAAGGACATGTTACTCAGAGAGACAGACAGACAGACAGACAGACAGACACACAGACAAAAGGATTAACTCGAAAACAGGTTTCCGGCAATATTGTTATCTTGACTTAGAAGGAATGCTGCTTTCTCGTTCTAATTTACGACATGTCCACTTCAGATTTACTCCACTAAAGTCTATTGATGTATAGTCGTCTGCCTACTCGCCACTTAGCCATTTCGACGTACTTAAGTGCTTTTGTCTGACTCCCACCCCACACAAAAAAGCAACCTCAGCGGCTTCCGTTGGCATGTTTTCAAGTGCATTTTAAACGTTTTTCTTAATCGAAGAACATTCCTTCTGTGGATTTGCCGATAGAGTAAGAGTGAGTGAGAGTAGTGAGAGAAGTAAGAGAAGTGAGAGTGAATTTGCCGGTAGACATTTATTACAACCCATTCTAAATGTTAACGGAGACAGGCACAAAACTGTGCCAGGGAAAGCCTGTTTTAAGTCAAACCCAACAAAATGTGCAGCTTGCAAAATATAATATTTTTGGTTGCCCTCAATATGTATTTTTCCTAGGATAATACCTAACTTGGTATCATTCGGCAAGTTGTCAAAGTGTAATTTTTAATGCAAAATTAAGGAATATACATTGTTTAAAGACTTAAACCGTCACTTACATTGAAAACCACAGAACTTATGATATTATTGTATACTCCCCGTTTCATTGAGCAATAAATGTTCAATGCCCACAAAAAAAATTAACAAAAAGATATCACTGAGCTAAATATAACGGGGTCTGTTTAGATTTGGACCATCTTCTACCTTTTGTCACATGAAACAAACCTGGTGTTTTCAGTGGTGAGAATATACTAAAGTTCTTAGACACAGTTAGGATAGTACTCAAATTCAAAGTTTCGATGGTTGTCAGATAACATTATAAGTGTTAGACTGGCTGGGCCTGCTTCTAGCTGCTACTTATAGCTGACTTTATGATCCAAACTGCCTCCTTTATCCAGCGAGTTATTCTGTTTACCTCCCTATACTCTGGCCCCCTCCCAGATGGATGGTGTTTGAGAGTTAATTGGTTTTTAACTTTCTTCAGATGCTGTTACTACCAATTTCCTTCCAATAGTGACTGTTTTAAAGGTAAGATACATACCTCAAAATTTCCAATGTCTGACAGCACAGCTTGGGCTGGTTGATGCGTGGTTGATGAACCTCTTTAACGATCATTAGATGCTGAACGACATGAAGCTGCGCATGAAAGTGTTCAGCAAGACTCCGCACCTGCGCAGAGACGAGCTGCTGGGTGAGGTGCAGGTGGTGCTGGGTACCCTGGACCTGAGTCACGAGAACCGCCTCTGGAGAAATCTCGAGCCCAAGACAGACTCCGAGGTAAACAATCGTTTTATTAAATTCTCCACTTACACATTTTACTGGTGCTATACGTTAATTTATATATCCGAAATAATTTCATTAAATTACGCCATCGCAGGATACCTAGAAAGACAACATTTTTGAGAAAATGCAGGACGGTTCCCTTCTAGTAATTAGCCTTATGCCAAAATAATTACACACAATACTTTATCATTGGACTCCGCCCCGACCTCTTTGTATTTGGTACATCCGCTAATATTTTCTTTTACTGCTAGTATTTCGTTCATATTTACAGTAAAATCTAATCAAAAGTCACCGGCATTTTTGAGTGCCGGGGATTAGATGGCAGAAGAAGTACGAAGCATAAAAAGCTCCTTTATTTACAAGCAAATTGATATATGTGTGTAGTACAGCAGTGACCAGCTGTCACATTCTTTAAGAATATTCCCACCAACATCACAGTGGAATGAACCCTAACGAGATCTCTACTCGCGTGAATCATTGACAATTGATCAACTCCCTCTCATCTACAAGTGAATTATGGGGCGTTCGAACAGGGCGTGCCTAGCAGAGCTCCCGCAACATTATTTTTCTTCACCTACCATGGCAAAGTCTGTGACATCTAGAACTTTCCAGAACGTTTAACAAAACTTACAAAGAGACTTGCTAGGTATACTACAATATACTTTTACTTTTTTGTTTGTTAATGCCCATCATCCCGGTAAAATTATTGTTTCTTTGCTTTTCGAATAATTGGAAATCATTGAATACGCTTATTTTATCCATACATTTTACTTACCGTGGCCTTACCACATCAAGTGAAGTCACTGCCATCAGAGACGATACTGCAACTGGGAATTCAGTACCAAGGACAGGCTAATACCCCCCGAGTACCCGGGACATTATTTTAAGTCATGAATGCATGTTTCTCACTATTACCACATGTACATGTACAATCCAGGATGCTACACGATAATTGTTCGTATTTTATTTTTGTTCCCGTTGGGGTCAAATTATAAAATTTTATTTTTTAAATACACCGAAAAGTTTTGAGCGCTAATTCCACCCATACAATTTACTTGCCGCGACCTTACCACATCAAGTGAAGCCACTGCCATCAGAGACGATATAGCTATCGGGAATTCAGTACCAAGGACAGGCTCGTACCTCCCGAGTACCCAGGGACATTATTTATCGCCTCCATTATCAGCGGCATACTCGGAGAATACTAGCTACTAGGAATCCAATACCAAGGACAGGCTAGTAACTCCCGAGTACCGGAGGTACTATTTATCGCCTCCATTATCAGCGGCATACTCGGAGAATACTACGCGCTCCCCACGCCGCTGTAGGGGGATAAAGGTCGAAATGGCACAATTTTATCTTCTCTCGGCATCTTCCCTGTAATGAAATCCAGACGCCTGCTAGTTTTGTCTGGAGCTTTGTTTGACTCCTACTGTGTCATACGTGCTTCTAGCTTAAGGTATATTCTCACTGCACTTGCGTCAAGCTTGCGTCACCTCGGGCTTGGTTAGCTGCGTAACTGTTTTGTAATTTTCTTCTTCTTTTTTTTTTACAAATTAGATAATGTGTTATTCGTAAAAGTTTGACTTAGAAGACGACGATATCTTTGAAATCGTTGAGTATCTTTGGAACACCGCAGTGACGCAAGCGTAGCACCAGTGCAGTGAGAGGGCACCTTAAGGCCTAAGAAAAAGTGATTTTAAAATTTGTCACAGACGAAAGATAGTGGATTTTTGTAACGTATGACCGTTTCCAAAACGGTATCTAGTTGCTCGAGTAACTGCTTTTTTATGCTTAACAAAGCACTTTGCCTAGCAACAGGCAAATGTTGTTGAACCTAAAAAAAGAACATTCGAAATTTTGAATATCGGATTATGTCAACGTTTTAAGTAATGTTTTTAGAAATACATTACAGTAATTTTAAGCGGATTCCATCCTACTAATGCTTTCCAAGTCATAATCACCCCGAGGAATTCATCACCAAGGGCAGGCTAAAACCGTCTAAAGTGCATTGGTGTATATTTATCGTCTCTATCGTGTAGTGGCTGTGGAATAGTGATGGATGTCACTCGAAACGTCCGGAAGTGATCTCCAAATCTTATATCCAGTTGTAGAAAATTGAATTATTTTTAGATATCGTTTACCTGAATGTCTAACCTTCATAAACGTAACTCGTCTAGTAAAACTAATGCTTTAATAGTCATAACCACTTCAGGGAATTCAGCACCAAGGGCAGGCTTCAAACGTTTGAAGTGCATAAGTGTATATTTATCGTCCCTACCGTATAGTGGTTGTGGAAAAGTGATTGATGTCACTTGAAGCATCCGGAAGTAATCTCCGAAACTTATATGGAGTTTTAGACATTGAATTAGTTTTAGATATCGTTCACACAGATGTCTATCATCCCAAAGCGTAACTCGTCATGAAGAACAAATTAATGCTTTCAGAGTCATAACCACCCCTGGAAATTCAGCCGCAAGGGGAGGCTTAAAACCATTTGAAGTGTATAGGTGTATATTTATAGTCTCTATCTTCAACTGGCTGTAGAATAGTGATGGATGTCCCTGAAACGTCCAGAGGTAAAATTCGAATATGATCCAGTTTAAGAAATTGAATCATTTTAGATATCGTTTACTTTTATATCTAACCTTCCTGAAAGGCAACCTAAGCAATATTAGAGCATTAAAAGTGGACAAAATCTCGATAAGGCAATCTGTATGACTTGATATCTAATTCAAAATATTTCCACATTTACATCATTGTTTCCTACTTCAAGCGGTTAAAAACGGGCCATAAACAATCCTCACTAGGATTCCCTAAAGATTGTAACCTACAGAAATTAGACTTTATATCGTCCTCGCGCCGCTGTGGCGTCAGATTTGTGCTCCTTAATTGAATGTTTGTATGGAACGGAATAGAGTTCCCAGACATATTCAACTAGATTATCCGATTCCTTCAGTTTTAAACTGCCTAAGCCCAAAACAAACTCAAAAAAGCGAACTTTTCTCTACCGTGCCATCAGTCTATGGAATGTCCTACCGACACACATCAAAAGATCCCTGCCCAACATTTCACGATTTAAAACGACAATCTACCATCATGTATTCTCAAGTTGATAGTTTTTTTTTATGATTGTGAATGTTTTTATCTGTTATGTATATATATATATATATTTACATGTACGTTTGTGGTGTATCTGTTCGAACCCTGGAAGACTAGCCCTACGGGCTGAAGGGTGTCCTAATAAAGGAATAAAGGTATCATCTTATCACTTAGAAAATTGCCCAAAAGAATTCAGTAATACTACTAATAATAGATGTTTGAACTTCTACAACGCTTACTTGGGCTTATATTGCTTACGTTACCTTTAACTTGTCACATAAAACCAACGCTTTTAGAGTCATAACCACTCCGAGGAATTCAGCACTAAGGGCAGGCTCAAACCCTTTGAAGTTCATAGGCGTATCATTATCGTTTCAAACGTGTAGTGACTTTCTTTAAGAAAGCTCTACAATCCTAGAGGCTATCATATAAGTCAGACGGGACAGTTTTATCGTTGCTGATATCTTTCGTCTAATGAAATATTTGCGCCTACAGACTTGGTCTATAGAGCTTTGTCACTCCCTATTGTGTTACTACATACTAAAGGTGCACCCTCACTGCACTTGCGTCAGTGCTTTGTTCTCTTCTCCGATATTTTACAATTTGTAGATTGCTTAATACATAAAAGCGTGACTAAGAAAACGACAAAATACACAAAAATTAAGAAAATTCGTTCTTTATCTCTGAAATTCGTTAAATATCTTTCGAACCCCGTAGTGACGCAATCTTGACGCAATTGCAGTGAGAGTGCACCATAAGTATCATGCGTAGTCTAGGTACTCAAGCATGCGTACAGTACAACTCAGTACGCGTTCTTAAAACGTTCACAATACTATTAATATTCCCAATTAGGTATGAATTGTATGTGCTAACGTATAAAAGAAATCCATACGGACCATGTTCGGACTTGATATACACGATGCACCTTTAACAAAACATTGCCCGACGTAAATGCACTCTCTAGAATTCACCGTGACAGAACGCGGAGTGATTGATGACAGTCATTGCGAAGGTGAAGGGGTTAGGAATGACTGGATGTACTTAAAAGGGATCAGGATCCCGGTAGTAAGTCTGTCATCAGCGCCTCCAACCCTGGAGATTCGGGTTATGGGATTTGCCTCGCCAAAGCCTCGCCGCTTTCTTCTTGACGACTTGGTGATTGAGATAGTTCGTTACCTTTGGGAAGAAGAGATTCACCTCCAACAGGGGTTAACTATGTTTGTGCTATATATCAAGATCCTATTTTGGCATATCGGTAGTTACTTGACTTTTTTGGGCCGTGATACCATCTTTTATTGCTTTAATTCTTGTTAAAATATCATGGTGCGTAGATAGTTAATATTCATGTTAGTTTTTTACCGATCGATCTTATATCTTTTTGATTCCCATCTTTTTTTTTCAAACGTTCAGCATTAAATAATAGTGATAACGTTGGAGAAACTTTTAACGTCATTTTATATTTTCTTACATAGATCATGCAGGGTCTGTCACATGTTATTATTAACTTTCTCTACAAGTCCCTTGTGTATAAGATGGCAGTCTTGTGTGTGGTTACGTACTTATATATCAAAATATTTGGAACTAAATTCGTCCTCAATTAGCTCTGGACAAAATGAAAGAAAACCTTTATCAAATAGGAATTTTGGGGAATCTTCCGGTTTTTATACTAAATTCATGTGACAGCTGGTTCTGACATTTTTTTATTTCTCTACGTATGCAAAGGATCCTTAAGGTTGAATTTTTTTTCTTAAATGTGGGATCTGTAGAGGATGCCGTCCATTGGATCCACTTGCTTTCTAATCAAGATATGTTGCTATGGTTTCATCCGTCTTGTTTTTGTCACCCCTCTTGCATGAAATTTCTAGACTACAGAGGATGTCATCAAGACAATTTATTTGCTGTGGCCCCAGTAATGGATATTCATAGTGTGTTTCACACCGTGGTATCCACTGAGCTACTAAGGATGCCATCTCAGCTGCCAGGGATTACTAACAAATCCCTCGTGAACAAATTAACGTGTTCTAAAAACGTGAACGGGATTGTGAAGACTCATCTTACAATAAATTGCATGCTATTTAAACGTTGTTTTTCTCTCTTGTGGTTCCCCTATACGTTACGCTATGCTGGATGACATCCTTCGGGAACCTAAAACACTGAGCATCCAATCTTACGAAAAACAAACGTGCCAAAAAGGTACTAGGTAATTGCCTTCATAGTACAAAAAATCCAAATGGTCAGAAAGCTTGAACAAATAAACAAAAGTAAACACACGGTATACCGAACGATAGATCATTTATTCTTATTCTTCCCCCCTATCAAATTGATTTTTATATTTTATGAAATCAGTGTCCGTTCTGAAATATTCCTTCATTAATCCGCTGCTTTTTTTCGATGTACAGTACGATCGAAAACAAGTTATTTTCTTTTTCAAAACGGAAGAAATTTGAAAAGTGATGTCATCCATTTTAAGAGTCAACATGGCCTTGATATGTGTAAGCAATGCTTGCGGCTTGCCACATTTATATTGAGAGCCTAACAGCGTGTATTTGTTATACCAGGTACATCTGTGTTCCATCAGGCTATGGATAAGTGTCTCGACTAGTGAGCCAGCTGCTGTCAGGGATGATTTCAAACGTTCCTTGTGTTTGCTTATAAATGTATTTCTGAATGGATTCTAATATTACCTTCGCCAATTAGTTTCGAAACATGTGGTAGAGTGAATGTTTAGGGTTCATAGTTCGCGTCTACTCATTTTGGTTATTTCCTTTACTTGTGCGTCGGTCTTGATGAGAACTTGACATCATTAGACTTTGGGAGCCCAGCGGCTTGTTATGGTACTGCAGCGGGACTAACGGTTTTAGTATTTCGAGTTCGTGATGTGCTGTTGTCTTTATTTATGAGTATTAGGTAGCTCTTAGGGCAGAGGGCAAGTGGTGTAGATTGGGCCCTCAAGCGGCTTTTTGGTGCTGAAAGAGCCGTTTTATCATGAGTTTGAATGAGAATATCTCAAGAAGGGTTTGGCGAATCGCCATAATTTTTTTTGAAGTAAATTTTATGGATGACATTCTCTGCAGATTGCAAAAAAAGTGCAACATGGCGAAAAAAACAAGATGGGTGAATAAAACAAGATGGCTACATGATCAAAAATAGTCACCATTAGGTTGTGATGACTGTTGTAAAAAGAAATAAAGGGACAAAACATGGTATCAGAACCAACAAGGCATTTATTCCTGTATTTAAGACATGTACTGGTGTGGTAAAAGTGACACTAGTGTGGTAGACTGGCATCACCAACAAAGTTGGTGACCACACTCATGGCTTCCATATTGGTGTCACTTTTTCAACTATCCAATAAGTTTCATTTCTGCAGCTACAATCTCGGGTACCTCGCAAGTGTCACTTCTACAAGTACAATTATTGTGCTACAACACATTCATCTGCTCATTTTGGAACTTTATCGTCATGTTGACCATCCCTGCATGAGAATTTTTTTCTGAAATCAGGCGAAAAGTAATGCGCGCGCTGATGCCATACATAAATTTACTTGCTGTGGCCTAAGTAAGACATCTCAAGTGTTGCCTGATATAATTATATTAAATAATAATGAAACATACCAAGATCTAATGTAGATAAATAATGTGGGGATTTATAAACCCGGTCCGTGCCATGATATGACTTTCAAACATGCAAAACGTATTTCAAGATAAGGAATTTGAAACATACACCGTTCGCACCAGACTTCGTTCGTACTTTCGCTTATATGACATTGATGGACAATCTCAATATCAAAGCTAAGCACAGCCAAAGCCCTCGGTAAGATGCTTTGAAAAGTGTCGGCCCCATGTTTGATGAAATGGCAAATGCTAACACACGTTAGACCTTTGTACAAATGCAATGGATGTGTGATGGCTTAAAGCTAATCCCTGTCAGATTTACCCGACGAAAGTGCAATGTGGCACTTTAGTCTTAAGATGCATTGCGAGATAATAACGCCAGGTGGCACTTTTTACGTAGGTAGCAACGTAACATTTTAGCAACTCCTGTTTTTCCTTAGGACGTACGAATTCGACTGAATGGATAACACTTCCTGTGCATCCCAAAACTAATGCAAGCATGCGAAAACGAATGGAGGGTGGGAAAAGTTTCCTTTATTATAAAAAGACGTAAGGAAGAGTAAAGGTTCATTAAATGACTGAACGAATGCATTATGGTATACAATAAGATAGAAACTTTAGTACAATACCACATTGTTCATGGGGTTACAACAATTTTCTTCAATCAATGACTGTTTTGTAAAGTTACAGTACATACCTCTCAAATTTTCGATGTCTACCAGCACATCTTCGTCATGGAGAATGTACTAGTCTCAGTTCTCGCGAGTTCCACATTGTTCATGTCTGTCTTGAAGCAAATAAAAATACGCATAACCCATAAGTATCCGTTATTGATATGTGTGTTTGTTTTTACAGGTCCTTGGGATGTTGAGCTTGTCCATGTGTTATCGAACAAGAGCTGCAGCATGATGGTATCCGTGGTGGTGGGATGGATAGATGGATGGATGGGATGGATGGATGGATGGACGGGTGGATGGATGGATGGATAGATGGATGGATGGATGGATGGATGGATGGATGGATGGATGGATGGACGGACAGAAGAATGGATGAATAGACTGAATAAGGAAGGATGGATCAACGGATGGATAGATGAACGGACGGGCGGATGGATGGATGGATGGACGAACAGAAGAGTTGACAAATTGACTAAAGGAAGGATGATGGATCAACGGATGGATGGATGAACGGACGGGTGGATGGATTGATGGACGAACGGAGGAATGGATGAATAGATTTAAGGAAGGATGGATCAATTGAGGAACGGATGGGTACAGGGATGTATTAGTGGATGGTTGATAGATATTTTGGCAACGATTACATTTCGAAATAGACAAAATGTCACATTATGTGACGATCCCTCCGAGTGCAGCTTAACGCAACCTCCCCCGAGGTTCCATGGGAAGTAATTGGGGTTAGAAAGAGCACACACGGACTGTGTGTGATGTACGCCCGCCAGATGAGACTCCAAGGAGACAGGCTTTCACGAGCTTAGCTGATTTCAACAAACGTTTATATAATCCTAATGTTTTGTAAAGAAAAAAAAAAGACTGTCTTCATAGGCAACGTATTTCATTTCTATTACTGGACCCTTTGAAGCAAAGGCACGCGAATTTTCATTGTAAGATATTTAAAGAAGAAATCGGTGCCGGTTGACAATTTGCTTACTTCATCTGCATATAATTTCAATCTTTTGACGTTATATGTTGTCTTTTTTGTTAAACGTTCTAGCTTGCATTCTAACTATATACCACTGAAAATATTAATGATGCGCTTTGACCAAATCAACTATAGCTAACTAATCTTACTATTTCACCTTTACATATAAGCAAAATGAAGCCAAGCTCATATGCTAGACCACGGTACTTTTAGCAATGTATCTAATTTATGTCTTTTTGTACCATTCACTTAGCTCAGCGAAAACTTATTCGACTAAATTTTTTCATTTATTCTTTTCAGACTCTTATGTAAAGATCGTCATGCACGGACCTGATGGCGCCGAAGACGACACGAGACATACCAAGATCCAGCGCAAGACGTGCGACCCTGTCTTCAAGGAGGCCTTCAGTTTCCAGTTTCCATCCGACGTCTTCGCGGACTGCAGCTTCATCGTGACTGTTTACGATCACGCCCGAATACTTGCCGACGGAGTGATCGGACAGGTTCGGCTCGGGGCGATGGCTACCGAGGAGAGCGAACTGCAGCACGTTCGGAGGGCGGTACGTCATCGGGGAAAGCCAATCAACGTCTGGCACGACCTTATGGAGGCCGAGTGACGTCACGCGCGCACAACCAATCACAAATTTAGTACCTTGACAACCAATAAACGTATGGCACGATCTACAGGAGTGATTCAATGACGTCCAACGCCCGGTCAATCAATGTTTGAGACAACCAACGATTAAAAGAACTTCTGGAGGAGTATTAACATCAAATGCGTAGCCAATCACCACCAGAATGTGTGAATAATAAGTGTGGCGTCTAAAAAATTAGCCAATGACTGTTCAGTAAGTCATAGAAGCTAAAGAGGTATATAAATTGAACATTTATGCGTTGATATGTACAAACTGACTGTGTCAAAACATTTTCAGATTTTGGTGTTTAACAGTTCGAACGCTCGAGTTATCTCAAGAGCGCAGTTATACAGTTTAAAGAGGCAAGCTATATGTAAACAAAAGTTAAGACAACATTTTTGAAATTTTGATGTTTTAAACTTTTTTAAGACACGAAAACACTAATGAAAGTTCCCGGTCACTGATTTTCAGACAAGTGTCCTACTGGTTAAAAGAAGAAATACATATATAATCATTTCTATCATATTGTTGTCCTTTTTTTTTTTGGCTTGTGTACTACTAAAGGGGCATTCCACTCCAGAAGGGGGTGGTGTTTTCCAATAGATAATGTGTCAATGAATACATAACCAGACGAAATTTGTTGAATTCACCTTGGGATGAATTGCGCGATGTTTGTTCTGTAAAACAATATGACACTCACTAAACCCATGCAGACCCTACCCATGCATTCCTTATACGCATAGACACTTTGTTTATCGTGCATATTTTCGGAATTAATGAGGATCGCTAAGTACACCGAGAAAGCACATTGCTCATAAGATTGCAAAGAACACATAACAAAACGAGATTTTTTAGCGATCCTGAAATTAGATTTGTAACCTTTTCTAAAAGTTTTGCATTGTATTTAGCCAAAGGATTAATTCAATTAGAGGGTACCTTGGGAGTTTAGTAGAAGACTTTATGCTTTTGAGGCAAGTGGAGCAACTGGGTACTTTATCGTATAATGTGAAGAAGAATGCATTTATTACTTCCTAAAAGTAATATCTATCGGAAAATAACACTCCCGTGTGGAGTGGAATGCCCCTTCAAGCAGGGTATGGCCTGCATAGCAGACACTATAGCGTTTTCAGGGATTAAAGGCGCAGCCAACACGTACAGAGAAAGTTTGAAGTACACAGTTAAGGTGGTATCTCCCTGCACTTTGGGCAACGGTTAGCGGGGTTAATAGATCCGAATGGCTCAACGAATTTCAGTAATAAAGAATGAATTTTCTTACATTTGTGTAGTTTGTTGTCTGCTAAGTCATACTTTTACGTATTGCGCAATATCAAAATCACTTGAAACAAGAGTCTGAAACTCAAACCTGCATGAAATATTTTGTATTGTGATGGTGCGTATGGTGTGTTGTGGGGTTGACATGGTTTGATGTTTGTGAAAATTATTCCACCATTGTTCTTTTATACCTACCTATGGTAAAATTTGAGGTCCAAAACCACACCTTTGTAATGACCTCACCATTTCCTTTTCATTTCCTATTGTTACACCTACACCTGGCACATATCTCTAATGTGTATATAAATGCATGGTTCATTTCACACAGGGATGGTCACAGTTACTCTTTCTACTAGTTGTGGATCTGTGCAGCCATCGGCGTTATATCCCTAATGTGTATGTAGTGATTCACCCCGCACACAGTGGTGATAGGGGTGCCTAGTTGCCCAGCTGGCTTGCTCTAGATAGTATTCAGTTATCAGTTATTGGGACCAATCTACTGTTAAAAAGGGGTGTAATTTTTTTTTCAAACGAACGACAAAACTGCAGCAAACTTCTAATGCACAATGGCTTACAATATCTAACCCCACAGCAAACATGATCGCAATCCATCCAGAGGTCCTAAAGTATCGGTCCGGAATCACACACTCCAAATCGTGATCCCTACCAAAAACATTTCCTGTTTTTTTTAAAGCAGGTAAATAATAAAAAATCTGTGAAAATAACATAAGAGTGCCGCAGTGAACGTACTCCTGTGTGTTTTGATGCTTTCTTTACTCATGTTTGTTTACACCTTTGCATGATATTGCATATGAAGTCAGTGTTAACACAAATCAAATTTTGGTCACAGTAAGGCAACAGAGTGATCGCATTTATTTATGTATATTTAATATCAAGGTACAAAATACAGTAGAAGATATGGCGGAACAGTTGTTTCTTTTCAGAAGACACCTTTTCAAGGCCGCCATACACGCTATTCGAATAGAAGACGGTGCTAACAACTAAAAGATCACACAGAATGTGTTTTGGAAGGTAAAAAAACGTCTACTGCACCACAAATTGGCAATATCGAAAACTGAAGATCGTTAAGACGGTTTGTACATTTTACATTACCAACATTACAAACGCTTTGTGTGAAATTAAAGGTTATCATACAATAAAATCTCAATGTTTATCATGTTACACTTTGCTTCTGACACTAGAAATACAATTGTCTAATGTCTCAATACAATATAATTATACTTACCAAACCATATAGGCCTGGCTATTTAATGTTGAAAAAAATATTTACGCAAAATAAACAGTTGCAGCAACAGTTGGAAATTCTGATGCGGTCTGTTATCGAAAACAGTAGGCTCCTCCCGTTTTAAGTGTTCCTTAACCTTACACTCCAGTGGTCACAACTGAAGCAATTACTGTCGTATTGATGTCAACTGACACCGTTTACAGTTTGGCATTATATAACAGACACTAGCAAAATAAAACTAACTATAAGCTTCAAGTAATTCACCCCCGACCGCTAAAGGTGGTATCTCACTGCACTTTGGGTACTTGTGCGGCACTGCGGAGTTCGAAATATACTAAACCTAGCTACAACGCACAACATACAACTCGAATTCCGGAGATAAAGAACGAATGCTCTTACTTTTTGTGTATTTTGTTGTCATCTAAGGGCTACAATAGATTTCTTTTTCTTGGATCAGCCGAAACGCTTAGATCAACGTAATTGTCACAAACTGTCTATACTTTAAGTTAAACATCAACGGCTGGCATCTGTATAGCGGCGGGATGTACCTGTTGTGGCGGGACGAGACGTCGCCAGAGACGGACCGCTCCGTTCATGAGACTGTTCCACACCACCCTCCTCAGCGCCGGCAATCGGAAGGCGTACACGAGAGGATTCACGATGGGAGACAACCACAAGACGACAAGAAACACGAACCGAAACTGCAAATTGATGCCTATGCTGACCAAACTTTCCCAGCTATTGTAGATGGAGACCAGTACTGTCACTTGCCACCACAGAAACAGAAGCCAGGTGATAAGGAATACGACTATAATGACGAGAACGCTTCTTGCCTTTTTCTGTGCGGAGATGATGTGCTGCTGGTTCATATGGACGCACCCGACATGCTGTTGATGGTTCCCGTTCGCAGCTATGTTCAGCCGTCGCCTGAGCGTCACGAAGACACGGGCGTTCGTGAACACCACCACGACAACCCCTGCCGCACACAGAACCGTCATGAACACGATGAAGCTCCCCTCTACAGCGCCGAGGAAGCACCTATCGTTGCTGGTGTTCGTCCCTTTACAGTTCCATCCCATCATCGGGGAGAAGCAGAGCAGAGCGGCGGACACCCAAGCTCCTGCCACCGCCACCAGTACGTGCCCGCTGCCCACGGTGCCGTGGTAGAAAATGGGGTGCTGGACGGAAACATACCGGTCCACGGACAGAAGTACCAGCCCGGTCAGAGATAGGATCACGGGGAAGTGCAGTACCGTGACTATAAAGACAATAAACATTCGGTACGTCACAGTTTCCGTAAGCTCGAGCATGACATTGCCTACAATGTTGGTCATGATATCGGTTACTGCAAGATTTGCGATCAAGTAGTACAGCGGTTTGTTTTGCTGTAACTTAGCAACGCCGAAGACAACGAGGCCGTTGAGAAGGACACAAAGAAAACTTGAGAAAATCGTCAAGACTTCCCTGCCGGGAAAGGCAAACGGACCCCAGCCCGAAGAGTTCCCGCAGATCTTCACCACAGTCCCGAATGTCACGTTCTCACTCAGGCCGTTTTCCGCAAACCATTCGAAGCATCGTCCCGTGGTGTTAGGAGGAGCGGCTAGAGCCGACCCGTTGAGGGTAGCGCTGAGATTTGTCTCCATTTTTCGTTAGATGTTCACGCAGTTGCAACAACCCTGTATATAACAATAACAATGACAGCTTGGTCGAATGCCTGTTGTCTTGCCAAGTCTGTAAATGAGGTGGTCTGGAGGTTGCATTGGATAGAAGAAAATGGCCGTGGAGGGGTAACCGCTGCTCTTGTCCGTCTCCTTTCCAAAACACTCTGATGAGAGACGCTCAGGCAGTAGTTAACTCCAAAACAGTCAACACATGCCCGTCTTAAGCTCCCCTCTTGGTCGAGGACAAAGAGTAAGAAGCGAGGTCAATACGTTTAGACCTCAAATGAGCACATCCTAGTCCGGAGAATCGGTGACAAGCTCTTCTTGACTACCAAAATCTCTTCAATCTATCCTAAAATCTTCCCATACCACCTGACAGTAGTAGCCTTGCAATGAAAACTGAAACTGCTGGCCGAGAGCCTTTTCTTCCTTCTCATTAATCTCTACCACAATCTCTATGCCCACTGCAGAGACTCAATACACATCAGAGGATAAGCCTAAGCGATTAATGACGCAAATGCGTGAAACACCAAAGAAAATGAGACGGACAAATTGCGCTATTTTGATACTATTGTAACACATTCGTTGCTAGGAGAGATTATAAAACATGTTTGATGTTAGTCCATGATGGAATCGTCACAGTGGGGAACCAAGATTGTATAGATTAGACTGGCTTTTCTCCAGATGTGACCGCTTTTCATCTTGCCGAAATGACACGGAAAGTAGAACATTATATTGCTGTTATGATGATGATCAGGTAGATTAAACATAAACCTCGTTTTGCGTATGACGCGTTTCCAGGATCCTGTATCTTAAGGTCCCCTCTCACTGGACGTGGGGCACGCTTGCGGCATTGCTGCGTTCGTTCACTGCGGTACTGTTGTGTTAATTTCGCCGATTTTGTCTTGCACTCACACTGACGTGCGGCACTGTTGCGTTTCTAGACTAAATGAACATGTTATTGACAATTGCAACGTTGTCAATTTATGAAAAATCACCGGAAAATGATGAGAATGCCCAAAATGAGATTTATATTGAAAAGATTTCCCTTATGATAATGAACTATATGATACATATGCTACAGATAACCTTGAAAAACTTTTACAGTAAAAGAAATGACCCGAATGAACGGACATGAACCATATACCAGATTTGACTCGACGTGTACGTTTTGCACCATGTAACGCTATGTGTAATGATGTATATTTATATGTTTATTAAGCTACTTGATGTATAATCACCAATTTTGCAATTTTTTAAAATGAAAATGCTTGATATTTCATACTTTTTTTTGTATGACGCGGAGTATTTTCATTGTCGGCGGATGGCTTGCCAGCCTATCGATGATGTCTAAGTCTATCATATTTGTAAAAAGTGAGAAAAATATGGCCCAAGGGTCCGAATGACTGCAATTTTGTATTTTATCGGCGGCAGGCTACCAGCAATTATTACACTGCTTGTAACGTTATAACGCAAACTCAAAAACAAACGTTATCATCTAACATAAATAATTTCTTTTTGAACGTTGTACGATAATTTTTTTCTCTACATCCGTAGGTTGATCGATAAACCAGTTACTTAATTTTTTTGTTTTCAAGTATAAAATACTGACCTACTTTCTATTGAATAAATCAAAAGATGTATTTTCAAGTTAACTCTGAATACGGATACAAGGTAAGTTTTGTGGAATTCGCAATGCTGTAACTGGATCGAAAACCGCTGTTAAGTATTAGAAATGCATCTAAACTAGCTTTTCGGTGATAAAAGGATGTTTACTTTTGGTTTTATTCTTGGTGTAAAATAGGCAAAATATATCCTTGATACTGTTTGGGGTGTGGTGGTGGCACTGTGGGAGCATTATTGGGGCACTGTTGGGGCATCTTGCCACTTGCGTTATTTTTAAACTTTTTAAAAAACGTCGCGCTTGCAACCGGCACTTCTAGGTTTGCTTGCGGCACCTCTAGGTTTCGTGGGGGCACCTCTAGGTTCCGTGGGGGTACATCTGCGTTTTCGAACGCAGCAATGCCGCAAGCGTGCCCCACGTCAAGTGAGAGGGGACCTTTACGCAGGTGCAAGACAGAGTTATCTTGCCCTATGGCTATGATTGACGTGTATGGCCTAGTTTTGCTCTTTGTGGTTTCATAAGCTCGCCAAAATTGAAGCGTCTGTAGTCCAGTAGGTAGCAACCCCGCCTGGAACTAGAAGCAGCAAAGTCTTCTTTGTCATGACTAGTAAAAAAGTATCTCTTCAGTGAGATATACTAGCGATAAACTGGTTCAATATAGCCGTACCAGACGACCAATTTAGAATCAGACTGGTAACTGTATTTTGTCATTTATTTTAGGGATGTTTGAATGAAAATGACAAGATTTACTGCCTTGCTGTCAAAATGGGCCAACGTTGGCCTTGAAAACACACCCCAACCAATTCAAATGGTACAAACGCTTAATGTTGTGTAAACCAGATGAAAGCACAAATGGGATCAGCATGTAATTATGATTTGATCCTCTTATAGGTGTAAGCGGACTGTATTCCGATCTTAGGACCCCCCAACTCTGATAGGATAGAAACAGAAAAGTGGGTGTTATTTTTCAAATAGATGATACATCAATGAGATTCAACAGGCATTTTGCAGAATTCAAAATATCCATGAAAACTTTACCTATGCATGTATATATACTTCATTTCAGCGTTAATTGTCTGGGCTGCTGCAGTATTAACAAACCGAGGCAACCTATAGCTAGACCCTACCAAGTGACTACATTGTTGAGGGTTCGTATCGCTATCTAATAGGTGCGGATATACAAACGCTTTGATAGCAAAACTGCCCCTGGCAAATGATTTTCCCTATTATACGACGTAGTCAGTATGGCAGTGGCTAGAGGCAACCAATTTGAAATCAAAGATCAAAGAGCACATATACATGACAAGGCGATTTCTTTTCTCGTCTCCCAGAAAATTATTTTCCTAACCTAACTTTTTTGACGCCTTGTCAGGCACATAGTTACCAGCCTTTAGCTGGGATTGCTTTTAGAGGGGAGTTTGATAGAATAAATAATATTTTTTGCTCGTGGGCTATTGAGTGGAATACTGTATGTATTTTTACTTACAATGACGTTGTTGTTTTTGCTTCTGAAAACAGCTGATATTAACTTAACTGATAAATGTTTGCTGTAAAACTTGACGTTTTCCGAGATTAATCTTTTACCATGATTCCAGACAATAAAATCACATAAAGGACGCAATAGTGGCGTCATATTACTTCAATTTTTGTTTTGATTGGCTACAATGACTTGATTTTATTGATGACATCCTCTGGACACCCCAAAACTAATTCTGAGGAATATTAAGCCACAAAAATGCTGCTACAAGATGCGACTAAACATCCAGTCCCTTATTTCCCAGGCGTGTTTTGTTTTATAATCAACTTCAGTAAGCCCAAAAGGAACAATCATCGAAGTTTCAATAATGTTTGCTATTGCTTCATAATGTTTTAACAAGGGTATTGCAGCCCTATATGCACGTACGAAGTGCCGTTATACCATGGGGAGCAGATCCTCTGACAAGCATAAAATTCTGGTTGACCTACGATGGTATTGGGTTAATTTTAACTGCAAGTTCAACTCAATTCAGTTCACCCGCCCCGAGCTGTATATGGTGTCATAGCGCCTGGGTCTTTGCTAAAACCACCCAATAAACCACCGACTGAGCGAAGGTGTCGGTGTCGATTCATTTTTTTAATAATTTTTTTTACCATTTAACGCTAAAACCCCGTGAAAATGGATTGAAAACGTTCACATGGATGTTTTCTGTAAGAAAATACCAAGTAGTGACATCCAAGTGAAAATAAGCTGGTTACAATTTTAATCATGATACATGTACCATCGAAGTGGTAAACATTCGCTAAGTAGAGAATTATCAAGAAATTTAGTCTGTGTACCTGATCAAAATAATCATTAAGAGTGGTTAAGTTGAGTTAAGATAAACAAATCTATTTACAATATTATTGTTATCTATGAACCAAACAAAGCTCACAAAATCAGACTTTCCTGGTTTGATTATTTTGATACACCCATTCTTTGGAAATCAGTTTTTATAAACCTTGTAAAATCTACATACATCGTAGTTTAAGATACCTTTAGTTCCGTCAGCTATGTAGATATTTGCCTGCAAACAGGATGCCACGAATCTGGAACTGTTCATTTTGCAACCTCCATGAGGACAGCTATGTACATTTTTTCATGAATGTATTTATGTTTTCCCCTACTAGAGAAAAGTGTGGGAATGGTTATTACAGGAATGTGGGTTAAATATCCATTTAACCAGTTTTATTATTGTTTTGGAGTCCTATCAGCGAGTCTTCTGGTCTGCTACAGTGGTTAAGGAGGCAGAGGAGGAGCGACACCCGACAAAAGTCAAGTAAGTCAAGTCAATCAGCAAATCCATCATCTGTAGCAAATAGTACAACTTTATCAGGCAAAATTTTTATTTTTTTGTCAAGAACTTCTAAAAGGTTAAATTTCAACTCCTTCCAAAAGCTAGTACTCACATGTATTATTTTATGAAAAGACAGAATATTTTGTTGCGTCTTGGAGAGGCACCGGGGTAACTGGCGATCTTTATGTAACACTTAAGTTGCATTTTTTTTTTTACCACACCATGTTATCATTTATCAATTTTCTCTGTAACACATCCGCAAAGGGAGGCTCCATTTCTTTGTGTTTGTAATGTCTGTATATTTTTGCCTATCTTAATGAAAAATGAATAAATACAAAAGGACACCATAATATAGAGTTGATATGTTTGTTGTAGGGAGTCATTGCTTCATAGCCTCCGGCCCCAGACCCTCCCCTGCAGCTGCTGGACCCTCCACCTCCTCGTACATCAGCTCTGTGTGACAGACAACGCAAGGCAATGAGGCTACGGATTAAAGAAGCAATCTACATCCGGGCTTTACAACCATCCCTGAACAGAGACGGTGGGCGCCATAGACTTCCTGCAACCTATAATCCACTGCTTACTGAGTCACGTGTTCTATCTGCATAACGTGACGTCACGACAGCAGTGGATTGTTCATTCCTTGACAAAGACTGATGCTGTGCAGTCGAAAATTTGGGTGAGTCCAATTTTGGTGTTGGAAATTACAGGTCAACTATTTCAAGAATGACTTCTACCAACACAGGTGAACTTTCAAGTTAACGGATTATGATGTTAAATGACAGTTATTCAGAGGGTTTTCAAGAAAAAAATTGCAAGGGAAGTACTGCAATTGAGCCGAGCCACCAAGTGGGGGAGATAGGAGTCTCTCTACTGGGGTGTGGACCTTTTGATAATTCTAAAAAAATGGAGTGTTCCATGGCTTCCTAGGGGCCAAAACGAAATCCCTATAACTTCATCTTGAGTTAAAGGTGCGAAGACACAAACACAACCACAAATAATAAGTACCATAGTTGGAGGTGACCCTCCTTTCTGATTATAGCAGAGTGCCAGACATGTACATTAAAGGTCATTTTCATTGAGTGTTAAAACATCTTAAACGATTTCAATGTAAATTGAACACGATGCATTTAAAACGACTTACTTTTTCACTCTGCAATGTGTTTAAGCTGAATACTAGACGGCGATGCACCAGATCTCACTACCTACTGACCCTAATTTTCTGGACTGTCACTGGAAACACAATTTCTTTCTTAGGCCTAACCAACTTACTTCTCCACTCCGCAATGTTCAGTTCCTTCTTCTCAAAGGAGTCGTCGTATGCGGCTGCGGTCGGCTCGTCGGTGGGGTTGTGGTAATGCCGCATGTACGGGTGCTCCAGGGCCTGCTCTGCTGTCAGTCGCTTGTCTGTGTCCAAGATCAGCATCTTGTCCAACAGGTCAACAGCTGGAGTGGGAGGGGGGCAGGACAGCGAGGTTAATAAGTCGCTTAATGGTTTAGACTGTGCATGCAATTGTGTGAATTGTGGGTAATATGTACTAGTCGCCAGAGACAAAAACAGAGTACGCTCCAAGCAGAGGCTAGACTCCGGTTGTTTTTTTTACATTTTTTACTCATTTTATCGGGCTTTCTATTTTGTAATGTTTCTTGCGTTGGGAGGCCTCAAAGTCAAGAAACATTACAAAACTAAAAAAAACAACTGCCGGAGCCTAACCTCTGCTTGGGGAGTATAAACATTGCACATCTGGACATGTGTGAAGCATGGGCTAGACAAGAACTGTTTACTGGTTAGGGAACTTTTTGCTTGCGTCATGTTTGCGTCGTTTGAAATGTGAAAAAAGCTTATTGATTATTAGTGAACTCTATGCTCACTTCAGTCAGTACATCCAAATTTTTTTGGCGACGCCTCAGGGGCGAGCCTAATGTTATAGTGTGCGACCGTTTGACAAAAATTCCCAAGATTCCACAGGTATGTGTGGAATTTTTTCAGGCATGCGTAGTAGAGCCATCTGAGTATTCCCTGGGGAATTTGTTTTGAAGACGGTTTTGTTCTGGTTGTCCTCCACAATCACATCGCATCACCCTGTCCACATTCTGGATAATAAAATTATGGGTAATGTGGGAAGGCAGGCAAAAAATTGCTATGGCAACCCATGTGCATATTGTGAATGGCTGTCACGGTAATCAGTAAGCTCGCCCTTGAGTTACCCAGAATTTTACAGTTTTATGCAAATGCTGTCTCCTAAATGGTACAGTCACTAATTCTATAGGCCTAAGTTGAAATCTCTTAACTGTAAAATGAGAGAATGATAAAATGAATAGTAAAATGAGAAACTGCAATCTGAGTCTCTGCCAGTAGCCTTAATTAGATGATTTAGAATTTTTCTTTTACACAACCAGTTAATCTCACCTTAGCTGATATTTTAATGCCTCTCAGACATCTTTCTCAGAGCTTGTGTTCTTTGAGATTATACGTGCGTGTTCACACTGCAAAAGCGCCACCTACATCGGCTACATATAGCAGCGAGAAGCAGAACTCCAGTTAGAAGCTCTGAGGAAGACGCCTGAAAGGCATTGAAACGTCAGCTAAGGTGAGATTAACCGGTTGTGTAAAAGAAAACTCCAATATCTTATGATCTACCAACCTGATGAAATTATTTTTGGAAGCCTTAATAGTTATTCCAATTGCTGCTTGGAGATCCTCTTTGTTAATACCGTAATCTCTGATTGTAGATTTGGGTAGATTCGCTCTAAACCCTTAGATGTTAAATATAGCTCACATCAAAAGCCAAACAACTACAGGGAGGGGGAAGCGACTGAGTCTAAAACACACCACCTTCTCTTCCTGGTTTTCAAAATGTGAGTGACGGAGAATAAATGACATCCATTGATCAATAATGTTCGAAATCAATAACTCTCCACTTGTGCAATATAACTGTTACGGGTTACATTGTAACTGTAACAGCATCTGTTCGCCCTAGGTCAGAAACATCATGATTGAGATCTACACCAGCCCAATTGCTCACTATGAGTGAGGACAGACTGACCCAATAGGCGAAGCAGGGGTTATACGAGGGCTGCTCGGGAGATTCCCTACCCCATTTGGGCCGGGATGGTTTGATCCGCTCACACTGCACACTCGCACATGTGGCGGTTTCTTTAACGTGCTTGGGGTGTTTCTATCCCCAAACACGGGACCTCCATTTAACATCCTATCCGACCTGAGTAAAGTAAGGAAAGTCGTGTGAAGTGCCTAATTCCCAAGGGCACAACATCGGTGACACGGCAGCAGGATTTGAACACGCGGGCCATGATGCTCTCTGCGCTCACCGTCCGGATTCGCTCCGCTAAAGTACCCACGGAAGTCCTTCTTCTGCCACTTGGGGAGCGACTCCACGTAGATTCGTGCCTGCAAAACACAGAAAAAAAGAAGATATGACATCTTCCATTGCTCTTAAATGATTTTTCAAATGCATGTCCACGTTACACATGTATCTCATGACAGACATTTCCGTCAGCACAATGCAATAAGCCATTACACAGTGTCGAGTGTGTGCGTGTGTGTGTGTACAATTAGGTGTATTTTGGGACCGAAACATATGGCAAACTCACAGCTCCTTGCAACAGCATTACTTTCAAGCTAAGCAGAAGCTAAAGTTAAACTCACAACACTCAAAACTTTCAAACAAAGTACTTACAGACTCCGAGCTGATTTTTTGCAGGAATTCTTGATCGGGCTTTCCCACCAGCTCCATGATTCTCTTCAACTGATCAATGTCTTTTGGAAAGGGTAAAGGGAAAAAACGCAAGAAACCGGCAGCACAAAGGGACACACGATGGAACAAAGGTCACATTTTAGAAAATGGAATTATGGTTAACGTAGGGGACAAGCGACATGTTACCATGGCAACCCGTGTTGCGGCACGTGCATACTTTGTAAACATCCTACTGTCAATATGATGTCATGAAAATAACTTTGCCCACCATTACCCAGAATTCTATATTTCCCAGCATGCCAAGTGTTATATATTGCCCAATGAGATTACTCCATGCATGCCACAGACGATAACACACAGAAGATGGGAAAACAAAGCAGTTGGCAACAAAAAAGTCATGAACCAAGTGCTCATGGCTCTGTGCAGTAATGTTTGCTCTTGTTGAACATTTAGCGCTGCAAGAGAGTAGCTGCCGCTGCCCTGAACAGCAACATCAATAAAGTGGACATAAGAATTTTCTTTTACACAACCAGTTTTTCTCACCTGCTGACGTTTCCATGTCTGTCAGACATCGAAACGTCAGCAGGTGAGAAGAACTAGTTGTGTAAAAGAAAATTCTTATGTCCTATGATCTATCAGCCTGATTAAATTATTTTCAGAAATCAATAAAGTGTGTAGGTGTCCATGTTGGTGTCCTTTATTTGCAATTCAGTGTACTGTAGCTGGAAAATTATTCTTATCTTTGAACTGATCAAATCAAATCAAGGCTGTTTTGTCATGAAAATATCTCTAGATGTCCAAAAACGGTACAAATCACTGCATGAACTCTATGTTGGTGTTCCTATATGACATCACATGAAAACGCTCTAGAGAATTTATCTATACATGGAGTGAAATAAAGTTGCTGGCATGAGTTTCACAGCTAACAAATTCAACACTACATGTAGTACTGGGAAAAATCTTTCTTTCACATTACCACATTGTGGCAAGTAGTGGCATTACGCCAAAGGAAAGGCTAAAACCTTGCCACCTGGTAACAATATTTAGGTGGTGAAACAAACAAGTCTATGTACGAAGCTATTTACAGAATAAAAACAGTCATGATGATTCCAACAACAGTAAATGATGCCCCCCTCCCCCCAACACAGAATGTAAGGTATTTGTCACATGTCTGCAGCTTGTCTTGCTGAGCTAGAAATGTTTACACTACGGTTGTTGGAAAGGATACGATCGGTTCCTGGAAAGAGGGCTTTCCCCATCAGCAGCTCAGCCATGATGCATCCTACAGACCAGATGTCAACTACATGCAACACAAACAGAAAATATGTCAACTACATGCAAACACAAACAGAAAATATGTCAACTACATGCAACACAAACAGAAAATATGTCAACTACATGCAAACACAAACGGCATAGATGCCGATTACATGCAACACAGACAGCAGAGATGTCAACTACATGCGACACAAAGAGCAGAGATGTCAACTACAATTTTTTGCAAAACAAACAGCAGAGATGTCAACTACATGCAATACAAACGGCACAGCATGCATAGGTGGAGCTGTCAATTATTCTGTAACTGTAAATCAACTTGAAGCTGTCAATTATATGTATAATTTAACTATCAACCACTGTCAATCGTATTGTGTGACTGTCAATCAGTCTGTGACCGTGAATCACATTATCAATCAATCTGTAGCTTTCAATCAACCTGTAAATATCGATAATTCTGTAGCTGTCAATTAATATGTAGCTTTCAAGCAATCTACAGTTGTCAATCTGTGGCTGTCAATCAATCTGTGGCTGTCAATCAATCTGCAGCTGTCAATCAATCTGCAGCTGTCAAACTGTGACTGTCAATCTGTCAATCAAGCTATAGCTCACAATTGATCTTTAACTGTTAATCTGTACATGTAGCTGTCACTGACAGCCACATGACAATGTCAGTCAATCTGTAGCTGTCAATCTGCCTGTAGCTGGCCATCAAACATAAGCTGTTTATCTGTAGCTTTATGGGGCATGTCTTTATGTCAGATCAATCAATTATCAATTCAACATACACACACTTTCCTATAACTAAGCCAACAGTTTTTGATAGCAGAGTAATCAGGAAGGAATGAGTGAAAGACAGGGAATCAGAAATGTTCCCGGGAAGAGAGGTCGTCCAGTGAGCAGCTAGATACACAGGTACATGTACTTTAAGGCTGGAAAAGTACAGAGTAGGAAGGAAACAGCAGTAGAAAAATGGTAAAACAGAACGGATTTTGGCTATTCAAAACCTGTAAAATCTAATGCTGGATTTTAAATAAAAATCATAAACTAAAACATCAATTATACATAAATGTTTATATATTGTTGTGTTTTCTTCTGTATTACAGAGGAAGAGAAAGAGGTCATCATTCAGATATAAACCAGATGAAAATACCCATTGTTTAGTAGTAGTGTACTGCTGCCCTAATCTCCAAGTAGATCATATGATAGCATAAGATAGTACAAAACTGGCCAAGGAGTGTAGTCAGTCAAGAGTTGTACATTTGCCAAAGTCACCAATAGGCCGTCTTCACCCCTCTGGCAGCTTTTGATACTATCTTAAGCTACCATCTGATCTGCTGGGAGAATAGTGTAAATGTAAAAAAAAAAAACTTTTGTGGTGGTTTAATGAGCCGTGTCTGTAAAGTGTAAATGTAAGATTTGGAAAAACAGCCTCGGTTTTTTCTCAGGGACTGTGTGCTAAGATGATGCCGTGTCTGTAAAGTGTAAAGTGTAAGATTTGGAAATAAGCCTCAGTTTTTTCAGGGCCTGTGTGCTAAGATGATGCCATGTCTGTAAAGGGTAAAGTGTAAGATTTGGAAAACAGCCCACGTTTTTATCATAGAGTGGTGAGTCATTGTTACAAGACTTTGTCAATTAACCGTGTCTGTACTGTAAAGCGTTGGAAGAAGCCTCTTTCGTTTCTCGGGGCATGCGTGCTTGTAATAAAAGCGTTGGAAAAGGCGTCCATAAAGTGTAAAGTGGAAAAGTTGAGATGTTCCCATTAATCTTTTTTTTTCGAGAGCGTAATTGATAAGCCTTAAGGTTTAGAAGAAAACCTCCTTTTATTTCCAGAGAGCACAATTCCCTTGGGTGCAGTAATGCTTTTTGCGTTTGGTCATTCGTGTGTGAGAGATTAGGTCATTGGTGTGTAAGATTATTTGTAAAGTTCTGAAATGGGTCATGTTTTTCTATGTCCGATTCCTTGCCAGTGCTGTATAGGCGACGCTCGCTACTGAATGACGGGCGATACCACCGAGCGAGCAGGCAGGTGGTTCTCATATCCAATTACAAAGGATGTCCTTATTGGTTATTTGGCCATCCTTTCACGATTTCTGCTGCCCCCTCTCCACCTCCCTTTCCCCACAAACACACCTGTTTTGTTGTAGTGCATCAAGTTCAGCATGATTTCTGCTGCCCCCCCCCCCACCACCTTCTTTTGCTCAAAAACACACCTGTTTTGTTGTAGTGTATCAAGTTCAGCATGATTTCTGCTGCCCCCCCTCCCCATCTTCCTTTCCCCACAAACACACCTGTTTTGTTGTAGTGCATCCAGTTCAGCATGATTTCTGCTGCCCCCCTCCCCACCTCCCTTTCCCCACAAACACACCTGTTTTGTTGTAGTGCATCAAGTTCAGCATGATTTCTGCTGCCCCCCTCCCCATCTCCCTTTCCCCAAAAACACACCTGTTCTGTTGTAGTGTAACAAGGTCAGCATTGATTTCTGCTGCCCCCCCACCCACCTTCCTTTTCCCAAAGACACACCTGTTTTGTTGTAATGCATTCAAGTTAAGCATGATTTTTGGTGGCCCCCTTCCCAACTTCCTTTTCCCAAAAAAAAAACTTTTTTGTTGGAGCGCATCAAGGTCAAAATAAATTCTGGTGGCCCCCTTCCAAACTTACCTTTTCCAAAAAAAAAAACTTT
>NC_049980.1:414550-432473 GCF_000003815.2 Branchiostoma floridae | reverse complement strand
TCGATGTGATTGATGAAACCTTAATTTGATTTGAATTGATTTATTCGGCTGTATAGTGAGAAATACAGCCAGGGCTTAGCCCCAACTCGCTGAAGGCTATTATCAAGAGCTAGCCCTGGTAACTGTACAATGTACAATAACAACATTACATTTGTCGATACATGAGGTTTGTTGTCTGACCTAGGTTTTGCAGGCAACAAAATATATGGATAACTTTCGTACTATCTGCGATATTCTATCTAGGGTATATGTAATATTCCAATGCTTTCTATGTACGGCTATAGAATAATTGTTAGTTGTAAACGCTATAAGGCTATACAAAGTGATTACTACATGTGAACGTTAACAATACATGTTTTTTTTTGTACTTGTTTCAAGACATAGAATGAACATGTTTTAAGTAGGTTTCTGACAGTGAGTAGACGGTTCCTTATGATTCTAGTAAACATTTGGTATAATTAAGGGTTAATGACCCGCCCCGAGGTGTATATGGTGTCATAACGCCTGGTCCTTTGCTATAACCACCGAATAAAACCACCGAGTGAGCGAAGCCGGTGTCGATGCAAATCGACAACGGTGCCGGTGTCGATTCATTCTGACCAATCAGAAAGAGAGAACACACCAGCCTGGCCGGAATCTATATGTTACTGCGTCATAAGCAACATTGAACGGGGCCTTCTGATTGGTCCGCGGCGCCTGGCTATATGATAATTATCTATAAAGTCTACTGTACTCGGAATATTCTCTATGATGAATTCAGATAAAATTTCATTAGTTTTCATCAAACTAACATCAAATGGAATACTTACTTTGTGAATGATCCCAGCCGAGTGAATGTACTGTAGAAGACAAAAAAGAGCACAGAAAATACCATCAGACTAATTCATCCAAAGTTTGAAAATACAAATTTTCCATCATATTAACATCTGTTTGGAGATTGGAGAAAGAGTTGTGAAGTATGTTTTTATGTTGTCTTAGAAAGTGCCTAAGATGTACCTTGAGTCCTCTGAGCAGTTGGTAGACAATGAACTGTACATGGTCGTCTGTCAGCTTCTGACACTTCACGATGTTGTTCAGGTCTGCACCCATCAGGGGTGTCACTAGGTACCTAAACATGTCAGGGATTTGGACCAATCATGGACAAGTTCCTAACATGTCAGGGGTATGGAAAAATCAGGGACAAGTTCCTTAACATGTCAGGAATATGGACCAATCAGGGACAAGTTCCTAATATATGTTTGGAATATAGACCTTTCAGAGACAATTCATTCATACAGGAGAGTCGCAAACTACTATTCGGTGACAATGGACCAATCAAAGACAACTTACCACTCTGAATCCTTATTGACTACATTATCAAAAGATATGGACGAATTATGCAAAACTGATATCATTACGGAAAAGTTACTGTAAGCAAGTAATTAACATTCAGGAATATGGACCATGGCAAATCCGGGACAAAATGAATAAGAAAAAAAAACATGTTGAACAAAAAATTACACTGTACTTGAGATTAGTATCTTAGTAACAATATTGGAGATCAGTATCTGTTCATCAATTCTAATGTAATAGATCCTAAATCAGGTGGCTACCTTAAGACTGTGACATCTAAAAACTAATAAATCTAATCTAAATTCCTAAGTCGTAAAGATCTACTGATGCAGCATCAGGAGGTATGCGCACTTAACGTGTTTCAATAACACCTTTCTTGAATGTGACTGTCTTTAATATGACAGTCTTTTTTTTCTAAATCGGGTTCGTAGGGCCTGATGTTACCATCATGAAGATGCAGAGCGGCCCATAGTGATAACTGTAGCAGCATTTCTTCTCCCTAAGTCAGAAACATCAATCTTAGGCAAGCTTGACTTCACTGACTCTATAAAGCAGGGGTTACGAGACTGCTCGGGAAATCCCCCATCCCACTTTGGCCGGAATGGTTTGATCCGCTCACACCGCACCATCGCACACGTGGTGGGTTCTTTCACGTGCCCAAACACGGGACCTCCATTTAACGTCCTATCCAAGGGACGGCCCTAGCCAAAGCTAGGTACTCAATTTCGACCGAGTAAAGTGAGGAAAGTCGTGTAAAGTGCCTTCCCAAGGGCACAATATCAATTACTCGTAACTTCTTCGTCTCGAGCCAAACACTCTGCTGCTGCGCTACACGATCTTTCTTTGTGGTACATTGTGGAATAATGTAGTACTTACACATCCTGGAAATCTTCGAATGTCAGAGTAGGGGTCATAACATTCAACAGTCCAATCACCTGAAAAACAAACGGAAGAGTGCACAATGAATTCAAGATTTAGATGGGCAGGTGCATTAAGGTTAAGTGTCCAATACTGTGGTCAGGCAAGTTAACATTTATTGCCTTACCAAATCTATCTTCCGAAAAACTTTATTCTATTCATTTTTTTTTCAAATTTCGATGTGATGACATTATGCTTTCTTGCTCTTCACCTGTACATTTAGATTATTGAAGTTCTACTTTCAATAAACCAAAGTGTTTCAGTGTTGTATGATTTACACTTATAAAGTGGCATGATAAAGGAAGTCATTGTGAACAAGCTATAAGACAGTTGTAAGAAAACATCAGCAAGACAAACGTGTATACAAACTATGTTGAAAATTTGTACAAATCAGTGATATTCAGTTTGTTCTTACAAACTGCGATGCTGATTCTTTTCCGAATAAACGAAACTGAGACTCAGTCTGAGTGACTGTACACGATGGTCAAATTTGGCCGAAAAGTTTCCATTCGAACGCAGAGTATCGGGTTACCGGGGCTCCCGCGCGGTCCCCGCGGAGGGCTGACGGTGACTGAAACATCTTCTAAAATATCGTGATAGTTTGAAAAACAACCTCTCGCACGTGCCTCGTCGATATTAAATGAAAACTGGCAGTGTGTACACGTCAAGTCTTACCGTGTACGTGTGCTACACAGTTTTGTCTCAATGTCTTCTGAAATGTGCATAGTTGGTTGATTTAGAAAGGGTGTTCGGTGTGCCAAAAAAGCAAATACCATATTTAGATTGGTCCCAAATTTGACTGAAAATACAAATCTTTTATTTCATATAGGTAATGATATTAAGATCAAACTTTCTGTCTTAGGGATTTTTCAACTCCTACTTAAAACTATTTTTATAGCCAATATAAGGTCGAAAAATCGTCATTTTTTTCAAGTTTTCACACTCAAAGACTCGTAATTCAAAATTGCCTCCATGTTCCAAAAATCCCTAAGACACAAAGCTGGAGATATTAGTTGTCGACAATATAAGTCCTGAAAGAGTTGATTTGCACGCGTTTTGCAAGCGATTTAAATACCATGTTTGGTTCTATGTCGAGTCGCACTGATAGGGACATGGAGTAATTGATACCACCGTAAACAAGTGTTGTAACATTCAAGGTCACCAATGATGACGCCAGCAGCTTTGTTACATGTCACATGTTCCAAACTAAGCGGCAGCAAAACCAAGCTTGCCAAATAACGGTTTATATTTGTGAAAATGTTTGTTTTTCTTCTGACGCACGGCACCCGGGAAAATGAGGGCGTTTTCTGCGTGTTTACTGTAACAACCTGCGGGTGACCTCGGATGACCCCAAATAGAGCGCCCGTTCTGTTCGATCACGCCAGCGTTCTGTTCGATGGAAGATGATTCGTGTTCTAAATCCCCACATAGAAGTCTGGAAATTTTGGGGCCAAATTTTACCATCGTGGTACAGTGACCAAATTGTATATGTTTACAGAATTGATTTAATACTCTGAATATCATGTAAGACGTAAAAGGATGATTTCGCAGATAACAAAATACACACAACGTCAAAAGATTCGTTCTTAATCTTTGAAATTCGTTGAGTAATCTTTCGAACATTTGGTAGCTCATAAAAATGCTGATATTTGAGTTTTTGTCAAATGGACCCTTCCATCCGAACACCACAAGCCCCGCCCCCTGTTCGATCTCGGGTTCTATTTCAAAACCTCGGTCAAAAACGGCGCGAGTAGAACAGAACTGACCGTCGCCGCTATTAAGCTGAGGATACCGACTGACTTCTAGGTTTAGCTTTTTGGGCCCTGAAATCCTCTCAGAACGACCGAAAGAAAAAATGCTTTGTATTCTTTGTGGAAGGCTACATCGGCTGAGTACAGTCGTTTTAGGAGGGGGCGTATGTAGTTGCGGTAACACTGTGCGAAAGGGTGTCATTTCCGGACGTTTCTATGTTTGTATACATCCGGATCGGGACCGTTTCTGGATATATCCGGACAATATCCGGACGAAATCTGACATGACTCCCCTGCGTTTTCGGAAAATTTCAGGAGTCCGGAACGGGACCATTTAATTCCTGCCTCATATCCGGATTTCCAGTAATGGAACGTTTTCGGACTCTTTGGAGACAAACCACGTCCCGAATATTTCGTATATATCCGGATAATTTCAGAAGTCCGGAACGGGACCAAATACGTCTCATATCCGGATTTCCAGTAATGGAACGTGTTCGGACTCTTTGGATACAAATCACGTTCCGAATATTTCGTATTAATCCGGATAATTTCAGGAGTCAAGAATGGGACCATATAATCATGTCGCATATCCGGATTTCAAGTAATGGAACGTTCTAGGACTCTTTGGAGACAAAACACGTTCCGAATATTTCATATTTTCTGAGCGCGTTCGGGGCTATTACGCCCCGGAAAGGTTGCATAAACTTAAGATATACTGAAACATCATAGGAACAATACAACACATTATTTCAGAATATCCAGTAACTTTACGATCATGCTAAATACCTAATATGTAACGTTTCCTGTCCGTTTTAACCCCGAAAATGCTAACTCGGTAAGGCTACATTTTGTGAAAGCTTTTCAAAGACTTTCCTGTAGAAATCAGATGACACAAGTATCACAACAAATACATTATGTGGAGGAACAGATCATGTTAACGTCAAGGGGCAAATCAATATGCATTTGTCTCTTAGTCTTACCAAGGAAGTTTTAGCTCACTACAACCTCATTGGTCTTCACAAAAAGTGAAGCTCGAGTGAAGCCAAAGTTAAACAGTTCACTGTCAGATCCAATAATATCAGCCCAAGTCAATAACATCATAATAAAACTGATCAGTTTAAATGTACAATATCAAATGTACAGTATCCGACACAAGTCTAACGTTATAAACCATACAATCAATATTCGTAGGATAAAAATGTCATTACGAAATCAGTACGACAGTCCATTTTCAAGTCCTCTATAAGTCCGTATCGTGTTGACTGTGGAATCATCGTCCGGGGCGCCCTCTTCTGCGTGTTTGTGGTAGTGGACGATCATTGGCGACGGAAGATGCTCTGGCAAGACCCCGCAATATCGACGGCACGTCTCGAGGACAGTCCGCTCCATTGCATAGTCCAGGCACCGTCCGTCTTCAGAGTAGAAACAGTTCTGGCAGGATACAACGGTTACGGGCACAGACTGTCGTAAGTGTTACCAGGAGGTAGGCCTGGGTCGTCGGCATGGCAGGACAGGCGATTGGGAAACAGATCGAGGCTCAGCGGCTGGAATGGAAAAAAAACGGCTAGTAACTGCCCCGAACCCAAGAACGGTACATGTAAAATTATTCAAACAACACGGCCATAAAAATCACAGCAGGACAAGACGGGGACAAAGGCAGGAATCTGGAGTCGGCTATCATCAAAGGGCGCGGGCCACACAGATGGCACAGATAAGGACCCCCAGAGAACGAATGGAATTTTATATGCACACAATCACATTGGTCCTAATGAGGAGATTACAGTTTCTCCTTGGTTCTATTAAAGATTTAGCCAGCCAAAACAACAGGACAGGAAAGTTTAGAAGCAGCCGTTACGGCACATACAGCACAAAATAATATGAGAATTTAACTAACTATGGAACGGGCAATTTATAAACAAGCCGGGGATGAAACGCGGGGGTTCCAGCTGAAAGAGAAGTGATCTATCATACAACAATCTTTACAAAGAGATCACACTACTAATTATTAAATACACAAAACACTAGGAAGGGATAACAGACATTGCTGACAGACATATACGGAACTAAGAACCGTTAACTGCTATGTATATACAATCTATGTACTAGAGAGCTACACTACTCACTTCTTGGTCCGGTAGCGGCTAGCGGCAGCGGCAACTGAGATTCAAATCTAGTTTCAAACCTAACTGCTGTCACCAGCTGGTCTACTATTGGTCTAGTCAAGTCATGTGACTTCCTAATATAGTCTTGTTACCTAAGGACTCCTCCAGATGGTTCCAAGCAAGTTAGTGTCATCCATCATGCCTGTTTCACGGCACATGGCATTGTGCATTATTTTTGTGAATAAATGCATCATGTACTTACCAGTTTCAAAGTTGTACACAGCAGCAAACGCTGTGGCGCGGTGTAGGCTGTTATCTGCAACGACTGCCCCAGTAGGCGCACCGTTGACATGCCAACGTATGTACTGGTCTGCTCGGCACTTTGCACAGCTTGCATAACCGCTTTACGAGTAAAGTTGCCTCGTGAATATTGTCCGGATATGGACCATTCCCACACAGCAACGCTGGTATTCAATATCATGAGTGACTTTTTGTCATGATATTGTCCGGATATGGACCTATCCCAAACTGCACCGCTGGGGTGGAGTGTTTTGACTGAACTTTGTTCAAGACATTGTCCGGATATGGACCTATCCCAAACTGCACCGCTGGGGTGGAGTGTTTTGACTGAACTTTGTTCAAGATATTGTCCGGATATGGACCTATCCCAAACTGCACCGCTGGGGTGGAGTGTTTTGACTGAACTTTATTCATGATATTGTCCGGATATGGACCTATCCCAAACTGCACCGCTGGGGTGGAGTGTTTTGACTGAACTTTGTTCAAGATATTGTCCGGATATGCAAAGAAACAATAATACTTGACTCATAATTGTTACCATCGTAAAGATTGCTTTCTGTGTCATTTGATTGTAAATGTCGATGTCAATATATTTGCACATGTATATGGAAGCTTAAGCTTCAATTACCAGAAAATTAAAGAGTAAACATACATTGACATCGGGCATACTCGTTGTAGAATAATATACAGAAGCAAAAACGTTAATGACGTGTGACGTGTAATGACAAGATAGGAAACCTTTTTAAGGATACCCAACAAAACAATCTCAGATTCATGTATGACAAGAAAAGTAATTTGTTAACCATTAAGTTGTCCGAAAACTGATCTCTGGAATGTTTCTGTTTTGGACATCTGTCGTAAATGGAACGGAATATGAATTCGGAAGGAGCGAAAATTTCGGCAAAAAAATGCAGTCTTATTTGTTCAGATGCGCAATAAAACAACCACCGATTCACAATTCACGTATAGAATACCTTTATCGGTAACGGTCAGAATATGCTAACTTCGAATCTGTCCTAAAACTAATCCATGGAATATCTGTCGCGGATATGTCTCGTAAATGGAAACGGAAAAGAAAATAGTATGAATTCGAAAACATGAAACGTCCCTGACACGTATTCGGAAGAACGGGAAATTCTATCCGTCCGGGCATGTGCTGAAACATTTCATGACTCATGATATTCTGAGACATAATGAATTGAAAATGTCATCTGACAATGGCCCAGAAATAATGCACATCATGCTTCGTGCAAACTCTAAGTTGTCCGGGTATTCCTTATCGAAATATATGGACCTTGGATATGTAAAGAATGTAGAACATATCACGTATTCGGAGGCAAGAAACGTCAATGGCGCGTATCTTGAAAAGCAGGAAAGTCTTATTTGTCCGGATACATAACAAGACAATTCCTGACTCATGATATTTCCAGATATGGGAAATATTGAACATCGTGCCCGGACACAGTCCGAATATTTAGAATGTCCAAAAATATGTCAACTCCGACTTTGTCCGGAAATCACACCCTTTCGCACAGTGTAAGGGCGATATAATTTCAGTCAAAGTGGAAGCGGGAGGCGCTCCATAATATTATCTTGTTGGTGGACAAAAGTGCCCGGTTTCTGACATACGGTCGATGCAGGTGCAAAGCTGGGTATGTATATCTGTGACAGTTTTTTTACCGCGTTTGTTGCAAGCATGGTATTTGCATACATGCTCAGGAGAAAAACCAAATTAGAAGAAGAAAGCAGCTCGGTCACTCACGGAGAGGGAGCTTGAACTACATGCCAAATGTAAATCCCTAATACAAAGTCCGCTAGTGCAGAGTCCTGTCTCTTCTACGTACACTGCTTTTACATGTGCATCCTGTCCCAGGAACAAAGTAATGCTATGTAACGCCTACCCTTCCAAAAACAACTATACTCGGCCGGTGTAGTCTTCAACAAAAAAAGGCATAGCATTTTTCTTTGGCCATTCCTGTCCCACTAGGGCTGTTTTTGACCGAGTATTCGAAAGAGAATAGGGGATTCTATTTGTTCGATGTGGCGTTCGGCTGGAAGGGTCCATTGAGAGCGCGATGGGGTCACCGGAGAGATTTCGCTAGAGCAGCTCTTCTGGCGTCGCGGCGCTCTCACGGCGCTCTGGCCAATTTTCCATCGCAGCGAGAGCGCCTTGAGAGCGCCGTCAAGTGGAAAGGGGGGCTTACCACCTACTCACATTTTCGTGTTCCATGTGCTTGAGCAGCCTGAGCTCGCGGTAGCTGCGTTTGGCATGGATCTCCGACTGGAATGGTCTGGCAAGCTTCTTTATCGCCACATTGTGCTGTGACTGCTGATCAAACGCTGAGCTGTGAACAGAAACGACATACAGATTTCAAATCAATCTCGCTATTTTTGAATTTAGAATTTTGTTGTAGAATGGCAATGGAGCTTCCTTAGTTGTTGACAGTTGGGTCGCGAGGTGTAAAGACAACGCCCTGAGGTAATGTGTCCTCATCCTGTCATACCATGCTTGTGCCCTTGGAAAAGGCTTTTAAGACGACTTTCCTCACGACGTTAAATAATAACCGTGCCTTAATGATCAGCATGATGATCGTGGGCACTGAAGGAAGATGTTGAAACAGCATGTATATAGTGGCGGGGCTCGAAATACACTTTTCAGGCAAGTTGAGTCAAAAGTTACTTGCACCAAAAGAAACTTACTCGCACAACCAAAAACAGTGGGCAGTTAACCCTTTATCTCCTCTTCTGAACATCATGTATCCCCATTTACTCAGTATGTGAGTAAATGGGGATACATGAAGACCACATGTTTGGACATTTGTTTTTCTGTAGCGCGTTTTATTGTTGGTTTTGAATTGTACAAAACGTTTCATAAAGAGGTGAATTTAGGCTTAATTAAAGGTATACTACGTAATTTATCTGAGTGACCAACAGAGTTAGACCCTCCTGACTGTAAACAACAACTTCCAGCCCAATCCAGCCCACCAATAGGCACTTACGGGGTGGGGTAATGAGTTCATCACACCCCAGGCTTGCTACAGGGGAAGATCTTCTTCTTTGAAAACACTCAATTTTTTCACTTCATAATAGGATATAATCATGCACTTAGTCTATTTTGTAGGGTATCAATTAGCTGAGGTTACATTACCTTCAAAACTGAGGTTACATTACCTTCAAAACTGCAAGAAATCTTGCAAAGATTACGTTTTACAAAACTTATGGTGAAACTGTCATGAAACTGCACACTGTGCAGTCAGACACACAAGTCAGATAAGCCAGATGTTGGCATGTTGCCCTAGGAAGCATGGAGGTCTATGTAGGAAGATCGCAGTTTGTAAACATGTTTGAATGACGCACTGATGTTGCAACTTCTGTCACTGAGCCTTGGTATTCAATGATAAAGGGTAGATATAGCTTACTATGTAAAGACATGGCAGGAAAATCTACTTTTGTATTGTCCAAATCGTCCGTAGTATAGCTTGAAAGACAATTCAATGTCTACAACTAGTTAAGATCCATAGATTTCCTCTGGACGCTTCGAGTGACACCCATCACTATTATTCTTAAGCATCGCTAGAATGGAGTGGTAGAACAACTCAATACAAGAACGTATAACTGGAAAAACCAGTCACTAACTTGTATGCAAATGTAACTCATATGCAAATCACGGTAAGACAACATCAAAGGAATCATTAGAAACACCATAGGAAGCATTGCAGCGATGGAATTGTCTTTTAATATTGCTTACCTGGATGGGCTTGTATTTAAACATTGTTTACCTGAATGTCTAACCTCCATGAAAAAATTTAGGCTTTTTTGTTGAGGGTAATTTCTTTTCACCTTTAAAAGACAGGCAATATTCATGGAGTGTGTAAGAGTTTCCTAATGTCTGGTAATAGTGGATAAAAGCAACTTGCACTGGTGCAAGTTTGGTCTAAACTTACTTGTACCACACCAACTTTACATGCACAAACTTGCATATGCATAATACATGTGATATTTCGTGCCCTTGGTGGAGATACAAACCATATATTCATAATGTCATGATTTCAAAGCAAAAATCATGAAAACAAAACCACCATGATTATATCAAGCTTTAAAATTTTCAATGGCACATTCACACCAAATTTTAGCCTCTTTCACAGACGTCTTTTGAAGCAGCAGTTACTCTTGGAAATGAGCACCATTTGCAATAAAATTTCTTTTCTTGGCACAGAGAACCTAAACCCAGTGTTGAAAATCGTGAATACCCCCCCCCCCCCCCACACACACACACACAAACACAAATAACGCTCGAGAAGTCTTCAATGGAGGCTATTATGCTATGAAATAAGTGTTTACAGAAGATGTCATCCTTACAACCAAATGTGGCCTAGCTCTATCAAACTCCATGCAAAAACTTTCGAATCCTGTACATTAAAATGCTGAATATTCAGAGATACAGCTCCTGATATAAAGTTCTGTTCCACAGTCTATCGATTCCTATGATTCTGTATGAAGAACATGAAAAGATCATATCAGAGGGCATTTATATCACTTTGTTTTTATAGCAGCAATAGTATAACATCTGATGAATCTAGGAAGCAAGAAATCATGAGGGAAATCAAACACAGAAGACCTGAAATCTATTCCAAAAATCTAATACAAAAATATGTCCTATAGGGCGGGAACACACACACTCACCAAACCTGTCCATACGCCCCTGAGCCGATCGGTGTCAGATTCTGATAGCGCTCTGGGATCTCCCATATCGTCTGGTTCAGCTCCTCACGGTAGAAGTGCGGTTTGATCTTTTCTGTCAGCTGTTCTGTCATGTTTCAAAGCGGATTTTTTAAAGGGTTTGACTCCCAAATGCTCTTTGGTTCTCGCTATGTCTCATCTGACTAGAGTGGCCGACGACCGCCAGAAGTGGACCGCCCTTTTGTGAACAGTCTGACTGCCCCTACGGCCACCGACTACGGGACTGGGGAGGTAAGGGGTGACGCAACAGTTAGCGCCTTCGCCTAGAGCCCCCGGTTAAAAAAACAAGGCTTTAAACCATTGAAAAGCCTTAAAGTTTCTTGGTGGGATTTTATGTTAAATCTGGGCATTTTGGGAGTGGCTGCGGTAGGATAGACCCTACACTTGTAAAAAATGACCTTTCTCCATCGAGGGGGTTTCCGCGCCCCCCTGAATTAGTGGTATCGTCGCCAGAATGCTGTTTTCAGCCAAATGGGCCAATCCAAGGGCTCTAATTAGGGGGGTGTATCAAAAGACTAGCCGTGCAGAAATTCTTGCCTATGAATTTGCTGAGACTGGCCATAGTAGGCTATCATTTGAAGGTAAGTTTGTATGGCTTGAACTTTTTTATTCTTGAGATAATTGCATATTTGTTTCCTCAACTCTCCCATTGGATTGCATGTATTACTGGGGAAAATTCTGATGGCTGCGTCTCCCCGTAAGTTGTCTTGAAATCCACAGAGCAACCACAGTTAGCAGCCAGGCCACTATTATTTAAATGAGCAAAATTGTTTAATGCTATTGGTCGATTCTCTCACACATGCGGGATTACAGCAGTCATATTGTTGGCTTATTCAATATCATTTCAACATTTGAGCTCATAAAACACGGCCTTTTAGAACATATCTATACCATGTACGCCTTTAAATAGGTAGATCCTATTCTAGGTGATTTTATGAAACATGCCTTTGGGTAATCAGGATTGACCCGAGTATGTGGTTCAAAACAATAACTTTGTTATGCATATTTATCCCGGAAGACGCCCCTCGTTTAGTCCAACATTCATCGGGTAAAAAAATAGCTCTCTAGGGACCAGGTAACACACATTGAAGGTACTATTTATAAACTTACTTTTTTTGCTATTGTTGCCAACAATATCCTAGGAAAAGTCACTAAGTTTGGTTATTCTAGCACAAGCTGTTTGGGAGCTAAACGACGTCAAAGTTGGCGCAGCCACTTTTAGCTTCCCCCCGCCCAGTCTGGAAGGGTTAAAACATTACAAAACAATAAAAAAAAGAAACACAATTGAAACGGCGACAATTGCCCCTTATAGGCTTACTGCAGGTGGCCATTATGACGTCATTTATGTGTTTTTACTGGTTGAAACAATGGGAAAAGAATAATCTCGAAAAATACTAAGGTATGCAACAAGCATTAAACAGTTGATATCAGCTACCACTTTTGTTTTTAGCGGAAAAATACGACGTCATCGAAGTAAAAATACATAATGTATTCGAAAATCACATAAACTTATGTATTTTATGAAACTAATAAGCAATACGAGCCAAAGTCTGGAAACAATGCGCCTGACAAAGAGTAACAATAGGTATTTTAGGAAAATAAATTCCTTTGCGACAAGAAAAAAATACCTGATATCTGTTAAACCTTGACTTAAACAGTTTCAGATTGTACCCCATGGGGAAGCAAGTCCTCGGAAGCTTATTCCATAACGATGTAGTTATAGGAATGAAGCCTTCAGCGTGAACCTTCCTCCTTTCGGGAGGATTGTGGAGGAAAAAGGATGCCTTGCTTCCATGGAAGTGGCAAAACGGGTTCAAAATTCAACATTAGATACAGAAACGCCTACGCGTATAACACGATCATAAGTTCCAGGCACACGGGAACTACGTACTGCGCACGCCACCATTTGGTCTTAGCATACGAGCTTATAAAGCCGCAAAGTGAAAAAGGAGGTCATACACGTCAATCATAAGACAAAGTGACTCTGTCTTGCACCTGCGTAGGATACAGGATCCTGGAAATGCGTCATACACAAAGAAAGGTTTATGTTTAATCTAGCTGGAGATGGTAATAACATGTTTTGCTTTCGGTGTAGTTTCGGCAAGATGAAAAAGGGCACATCTGGAAAAAAGCCGGTCTAATCTTTATAAAGTTGATTCCCCACAGAGACGATTACATCATGGACTAACAGCAAAATGTTTCTATAATCACACCTGGCAACCGGGGAAGTAGAGTGGTATCAAAACAGCGCATTTTGCCCGTCTAATCTTCTTTCGTGTCACATGTATTTGCGCCATTAATCGCTGAGACTGATTCATAGATGCGCATCGAGCCCCCACAGAGGGCGAAATCAGACGAGATAGAGAAGAAAGAAGAGGAAAAACAAATCAGGTAAGAAGGTATTGGAAGATTTAGTAAAAAGGTTTAAGCGATTTGTGTTGAAAAGTTCGACGCAGTGAAATACCTGCTTCCAGATAAAGGCAAGCACATCTGTGTTAACCACGTTAATAATCGACAAAGCAGTCGCTAATGCCAAGAAAATTCATCTAATTAACTTAATCCATCCGCCAAGAAGATGCAAGTGATGACCATTGGCCTGAACAGTATTCCATGTCGAGCTTTCATGGACAACCTGCTGTGATCAAAATGTGATACAGAAACGCCTACGCTGATACACTATCATAAAGTGCTAGCGAACTCAGAGGAGAAACACATTTCCATCTGCAGCTGCCGATCTAACAGTACCACAATCCGTTTAACTTTCACTGTATGCATCTTTCAGAGAACATGGAGAGAAACATCAGTGATGCCACGACCGGGTTCGCTCCTCCCAACGCCACGGGCCCGTGCCTGGAATGGTTCGCGGAAAATGCCCTCAGCGAGAACCTGACATTCGAGACTGTGAGGACGATTTGTGCAATATCAGGGTGGGCTCCGTTCGGTTTTCCTGGAAGGAAAAGCGTGACCATAGTATTGAGTGTCATCGGCATGTTGCTCAACAGCCTTGTTGTCTTCGGCGTTGCTAAGTTACAGCAAAACAAACCGCTGTACTACTTGATCGCAAATCTGGCCGTAACCGATATCGTGACTAACATTGTAGGCAATGTCATGCTCGAGCTAACGGAAGCTGTGACGTACCGAATGTTTATGGTCTTTTTAGTCACGGTGGTGCACTTCCCCGTGATCCTGTCTCTGACCGGGCTGGTACTTCTGTCCGTGGACCGGTATGTTTCCGTCCAGCACCCCATTTTCTACCACGGCACCGTGGGCAGAGGGCACGTACTGGTGGCGGTGGCAGGAGCTTGGGTGTCCGCCGCTCTGCTCTGCTTCTCCCCGATGATGGGATGGAACTGTAAAGGGACGAACACCAGCAACGATAGGTGCTTCCTCGGCGCTGTAGAGGGGAGCTACATCGTGTTCATGACGGTTCTGTGTGCGACAGGGGTTGTCGTGGTGGTGTCCACGAACGCACGCGTCTTCGTGACGCTCAGACGGCGGCTGAACATATCTGCGTACGGGAACAATCATCAGCAAGTCGGGTGCGTACATATGAACCAGCAGCACATCATCTCCGCATCGAAAAAGGCAAGAAGCGTGCTCGTTATAATAGTCGTATTCCTGATCACCTGGCTTCTGTTTCTGTGGTGGCAAGTGACGATATTGGTGACCATCTACAACACCTGGGACAGTCTGATGGGTATCGGTGTCAATCTGCAGTTTCGGTTCGTCTTTCTTGTCGTCTTTTGGTTGGCACCCATCGTGAATCCTCTCGTGTACGCCTTCCGATTGCCGGCGCTGAGGAGGGTGGTGTCGAACAGTCTCAGGAACGGAGCGGTCCGTCTCTGGAGACGTCTCGTCCCGCCACAACAGGTACATCCCGCCGCTATACAGATGTAACAACAGGTACATCCCGTCGCTATACAGGTGCAACAACAGGTATATCCCGCCGCTATACAGATGTAACAACAGGTACATCCTGCCGCTATACAGGTGACAGATGTTGATGTGTAGTAAACAGATTCGAGGACAAACGAATATTTAAAGATTTCTCCTGTTGCATAGTAATACATACTGAATGAGGTCAAATATTACCGCTATATCGGACCGCAACAGATGTTCCTGACTGTAAGTTCAGATTCTGTACAGCAAAAGTTTCAAGTATAGTTTGGTAGTGATCACTGTATTATCAAAAAAAGTCTTGTTAGAAGTGTTTGATGACGATCATGGCGATATTTTATTGTTGATCTAGTTTAACTGTGGTATCCAACGCAAAAATTGGACTCAGCCGAATGTTTAATTGTCTCAGTCGTATTGCCTTATTGTAATTAACATAAAGTAGCGTCTGTGTCTCTGTGTCTCTGTTAAAGTAATCTCAAACCACCGTATGGGGTCAAAACTGACCCCAGGCGTATATCAATGTCTGCCACTATGTCACTTCTGGTCGACAACAAGTTTCCTTCCAGAAGTTTGTTTGTATATCTGTCCTATAACTTCTTATACGTTTTTACTGAGATTGACTCATTGTTGATTAAGTTATCCTCGAAAGTTTATGCATGGTCCAGTGGGGTCAAAACTGACCCCAGCATTTTTTTAAACAAACCTTTGCAACCCACACCTAAACTACTTGTCGTAGGATCACGAAATTTTCAGAGAATGATGTACATGTAAGCCAAAATTATTGTAACAACTTTTGTATCATTACCATGTCATATGACGACATTATGACGTCATCCAGGTAATATCGGCCGCCATCTTGGATTTTGACTGATGACGTCATCAAATTAGCATAAATTATGAATACTGAGTCCTGAAATTTATGTTGAATTTTATAAGATGTGATAAACAATTGTTATTTGCCCCAAAAAAGTCAAAACCTAAATGTTTAATACAAAATTAGAAAATTTCGTAATAAATATGTCTATCAGAATTCCGTTGCCATGGCAACATGAAAAATGTTGAACATACTTTGTTCACTAAAAATGTTTGCTATCAACATTTTCTAAAAAGTTACCAAGTTTGGTGGCCCTAGCATAAGCCATTCGGGCGCTATATGGCATTGAAGCTGGTTCAGGCATCAAAATCCTCCTTCCCGGTCTGACTAGCGTTGGTGCGAAATGTGGTCCTCATGATCTTTTGCATAAATTATGATAATGAGCTTGAAGTATTCTCACCCAATCATGTCAGACTGTCCCACATAGATTAATAAAACTATACATATATACTACTCACAAAAAGATTCATGCAAAAAACTGTATTTGTACAAAATGTTTTGGGGTCAGTTTTGACCCCATACGGTAATCTACGTCACAAAAAAGCTACGGTGGTTTGAGGGTTAACGCCATATCTATGAAATTTGTTGAGAAATCTGTCAAATTGTCCGTTGCCTGACGTAATGGACTAGGAGCGTTACTAATTACTTCCTGTTTCGAAAATAACTACTACCGTTTCCTAACGAAGCAAAACAGAGACCACTGGAGCTGTAGGCCAATCTGATCTGACAATGTACAGTGCCTGAGTTTTTGGAAAAGAAGATAATTTGAAACGATGCCCGGAGCCATGGCTACGAAGGACACATTTTCCATGAAGTACATCCTTAGTCAATGCAGGTAACTTAGGCTGTAATAGTCATTATTTACAAATGTCCCCAAATCTTTGTAATTATTTGTCTGCGAGATTTGATTCTGAAATATCTGGTGTGTTTCGACGTTTCCGAGTAGTGTCGATCATTTCATATTCATGATATGAAATAGGATATTTCAATAATTTCTGAAGAATAGCTGTATTTCACCATTACTTTCCGTTTGTACCATTTTATGTAACATTTTGTAAGTAGGTTAGTGAACTGAGAAGAAAGCAAGTCACATGTCCTTGCAGTATGGTTGGACGTCATACATCGATGACTAACAAAATGTATACAGAATAGGAGTAAAATTTCAAAACAGAAGTAAGTGCGATAGGGCATGCTTAATTTGGCACAGTAACCAAACTCCTCCAAAATGTTATAAATAATGTACATGTTTCGGATTTAATTTTATTTGTTAATAGATAATTGCATATCATCTTCATTAGGTTTCTAATATAAAAGGGATTCAAATGAATTTTTATATCAAATCTAGAAATAGAAGAGTTGTAATCTAACATTCTTTGTTCAAAATAATTCAAACTTATTGCAAATATTGTCTTAACCCTATCCAGACGGGGGGGGGGGTAAAAGTGCCTGCTTCAACTTTGACGTCAAATAACTGCCGAACGACGTATGCTAGGACTACGAAACTTGGTGACTTTTCCCAAAATATTGTTGGCAACAATTCTGTGAAAAAAAATTTAGTTTGTTATTTTTCCTGTTGCCATGGCAACGGGTTTCTGACAGGCATATTTTACCAAATTTACTAATTTCAGTTTGAATTATGGGATTTCAAGGTTTTATTGCTAGACCAAACTTTTTTTATCTATATCATTAACATCCTGTGTAATTTTAAGTTACATTTCTAATTAAATATTCATAATTTATGCTAATTTGATGACGTCATGGGTCAAAATCCAAGATGGCGGACAATGACATTTTCAATGATAAATACATGTTATTTTTACTGAAATACCGTCAAAATCTTTTATTTTCTTACAAAACACAATAACTTGAACCTTTTTAGTCCAGTTTTATTGGGTTTTGGGGTTATATGTGGAAAAAATCGTATTTTTGAAAATTCAAGCTTGTCGATCCAAGATGGCGGACAAATGACGTCATTTTCTGAGGTCATATAGGCGTCAGTGTGTCGTCAT